>NW_027327682.1:0-284181 GCF_047675955.1 Chlorocebus sabaeus | reverse complement strand
GCTATGGTGAAAAAGGAAATATCTTAAGATAAAAACTGAAAAGAAGCTTTCTGAGAAACTACTTTGTGTTCTGTTAGTTCATCTAACATAGTTACAGCTTGCCCCTCAAGAAGCAGTTCACTAAGACTGTTCTTGTGAAATTTGCCTTGTGTTCTGTTAATTCATCGCTCAGAGTTACAGCTTTCCACTCAAGGAGCCGTTCACTAAGACTGTTTTTCTGAAAACTGGAAAGTGATATTAGGAAGCCCATAGAGGGCTATTGTGGAAAAGGAAATATTTTCCGTTAAAAACTGGAAAGAAGCTTTAAGAGAAACTGACTTGTGTTCTGTTAATTCATCTCACAGAGTTACAGCTTTCCCCTCAAGAAGCCTTTCGCTAAGTCTGTTCTTGCGGAATTTTCAAAGTGATATTCAGAAGCCCATAGAGGGCTAAGGAGAAAAAGGAAATATCTTCAGTTTAAAACTGGAAAGAAGCTTTTTGAGAAACTCCTTTGTGTTCTCTTAAATCATCTCACAGAGTTACAGCTTTCCACTCAAGAAGTCTTTCGCTAAGACTGTTCTTGTGGAATTTGCAAAGTGAAATTTGGAAGCCCATAGAGGGCTATGGTGAAAAACGAAATATCTTCCGTTAAAAACCGAAAAGAAGCTTTCTGAGAAACTGCTTTGTGTTCTGTTAGTTCATCTCACAGAGTTAAAGCTTTCCCCTCAAGAAGCCGTTCACTTGGACTTTTCTTGTGAAATTTTAAAAGTGATATTTGGAAACCCATTGAAGGCTATGGTGAAAAAGGAAATATCTTCCTTTAATAACTGGAAAGAAACTTTCTGAGAAACTGCCGTATGTTCTGTTAATACATCTCACCGAGTTACAGCTTTCCTCTCAAGAAGCCTTTCTCTAAGGCTCGTCTTGTGGAATTTGCAAAGTGATATTTGGAAGCCCATAGAGGAATATGGGGAAAAAGGAAATATCTTCCATTAAAAACTGGAAGGAAGATTTCTGAAAAACTGCTTTGTGTTTTGTTAATTCATCTCACAGAGTTACAGCTTTCCCCTCAAGAAGCCTTTGGCTAAGAGTGTTCTTCTGGAATTTGCAAGGTGATATTTGGTAGCCCAAAGAGGGCTTTGGTGAAAAAGGAAATATCTTCCGTTAAAAACTGGAAAGCAGCTTTTTGAGAAACTGCTTTGTGTCCTCTTAATTCATCTCACAGAGTTAAGGCTTTCCCCTCAGGAAGCCTTTCGCTAAGACTGTTCTTGTGGAATTTGCAAAGTGATATTTGGACGTCCAAAGAGGGCTATAGTGAAAAAGGAAATATCTTCAGTTAAAAACTGGAAAAAAGCTTTCTGAGAAATTGCTTTGTGTTCTGTTAATTCATTTCACAGAGTTACAGCTTTCCCCTCAAGAAGCATTTCGCTAACACTGTTCTTGTGTAATTTGCAAAGTGATATTTGGAATCCCAAAGACGGCTTTGGTAAAAAAGGAAATATCTTCCGTTAAAAACTGGAAAGAAGCTTTCTGAGAAAATACTTTGTGTTCTGCTAATTCATCGCACAGAGTTACAGCTTTCCCCTCAAGAAGCCTTTCGCTAAGACTGTTCTTGTGGTATTTAGAACGTGATATTAGAATCCCATAGAGGGCTATGTTGAAAAAGGAAATATTCTCCGTTAAAAACTGGAAAGAAGCTTTCTGCGAAACTGCTTTGTGTTCTTTTAATTCATCTCACAGAGTTACAGCTTTCCCTGCAAGAAGCCTTTCGCTAAGACTGTTCTTGTTCAATTTGGGAAGTGATATTGAGAAGCCCATAGAGGGCTATGGTTCAATAGGAAGTATCCTAAGATAAAAACTGAAAAGAAGCTTTCTGACATACTGCTTTGTGTTCTAATAATTCATGTCACAGAGTTACAGCTTTCCCCTCAAGATGCCTTTCGCTAAGACTGTTCTTGTGGAATTTGCAAAGTGATATTTGGAAACCCATAGAGGGCTATCATGGAAAAAGAAATATCTTCCGTTAAAAACTGAAAGGAGGCATACTGAGAAACTGCTTTGTGTTCGGATAATTCATTTCACAGAGTTACAGCTTTCTCCTCAAGAAGCCTTTCGCTAAGGCTCTTCTTGTGGAATTTGCCAAGTGATATTTGGAAGCCCATAGAGGGCTATGCTGAAAAAGGAAATCTCTTTTATTAAAAACTGAAAAGAAGCTTTCTGAGAAACTGCTTTGTGTTCTGTTAATTCATCTCACAGAGTTACAGCTTTCCCCTGAAGAAGCCTTTCGCTAAGACTGTTCTTGTGGAATTTGCAAAGTGATATTTGGAAACCCCTGGAAGGTTATGGTGAAAATGAAATATCTTCCTTTAAAAACTGGAAAGAAGCTTTCTGAGAAACTGCTTTGTGTTCTGTTAGTTCATCTCACAGAGTTACAGCTTTCCCCTTCAGAAGCCTTTCGATAAGGCTGGTCTTTTGGTATTTGCAAAGCGATATTTGCAAGCCCTTAGAGGGTTGTGGTGAAAAAGGAAATATCCTAAGATAAAAACTGGAAAGAAGTTTTCTGAGAAACTGCTTTGTGTTCTGTTAATTCATCTCGCAGACTTACAGCTTTCCCCTCAAGAAGTCTTTCGCTAAGACTGTTCTTGTGGAATTTGCAATGTGATATTTGGAAGCCCATGGAGGGCTAGGGTGAAAAAGGAAATATCTTCTGTTAAAAACACGGAAAAAGCTTTCTGATTACAGCTTTCCCCTCAAGAAGCCTTTCTCTAATACTGTTCTTGGGGAAATTGCAAAGTGATATTTGAAAGCTCATAGACGTCTATGGTTAAAAATGAAACATCTTCTGTAAAAACTGGAAAGAAGCTTTCTAAGAAACTGCTTTGTGTTCTGAAAATTCATCTCACAGAGTTACAGCTTTCCCCTCAAGAAGCCTTTCGCTAAGACTGTGCTCGTGGAATTTGCAAAGTGATATTTGGAAGCCCATAGAGGGCTACGGTTAAAAAGGAAACATCTTCCGTTAAAAACTGGAAAGAAGGTTTCTGAGAATCTGTTTTGTGTTCCGTTAATTCATCTCACAGACTTACAGCTTTCCCCTCAAGAAGCCTTTCGCTAAGTCTGTTCTCATGGATTTTGCAAAGTGATATTTGGAAGCCCGTAGAGGGGTACGGTTAAAAAGGAAACATCTTCCGTTAAAAACTGGAAAGATGCTTTCTGAGAAACTGCTTTGTGTTCTGTTAATTAATCTCACACAGTTACAGCTTTCCCCTCAAGAACCCTTTCGCTGAGACTGTTCTTGTGGAATTTGCAAAGTGATATTTGGAGGCCCATAGGCGGTATGGTGAGAAAGGAAATAACTTCCGATAAAAACTGGAAAGAGGCTTTCTGAGAAACTGCTCTGTGTTCTGTTAATTCGTCTCACACAGTTACAGCTTTCCCCTTAAGAAGCCTTTCCGTAAGACAGTTCTTTTGGAATTTGCAATGTGATATTTGGAAGCCCATGCAGGGCTATGGTGAAAAAGGAAATATCTTCAGTTAAAAACTGGAAAGAAACTTTCTGAGAAACTGCTTTGTGTTCTGTTAATTCATCTCACAGAATTACAGCTTTCCCTTCAAGAAGCCTCTCCCTAAGACTGTTCTTGTGGAATTTTCACAGTGATATTTGAAAGCCCTTAGAGGGCTATGGTGAAAAAGGAAATATCCTATATAAAACCTGAAAAGAAGCTTTCTGAGAACCTGCTTTGTGTTCTGTTAATTCATCTCACAGAGTTGCAGCTTTCCCCTCAAGAAGTCGTTCATTAAGGATGTTCTTGTGGAATTTGCAAAGTGATATTTGGAAGACCATAGAGGGCTATGGTGAAAAAGGAAATATCCTACGATAAAAACCGAAAAGAAGCTTTCCGAGAAACGGCATGGTGTTCTCTTAATTCATCTCACCGAGTTGTAGCTTTCCCCTCAAGAAGCGATCACTAAGACTGTTCTTGTGGAATTTGCAAGGTGATATCTGGAAGCCCATAGAAGGCTATGGTGAGAAAGGAAATATCTTCCATTAAAAACTGGAAAGAGGCTTTCTGAGAAACTGCTTTGTGTTCTGTTAATTCATCTCACAGAGTTACAGCTTTCCCCTCAAGAAGACTTTTGCTAAGACTGTTCCTGTGGAATTTGCAAAGTGATATTTGGAAGCCGATAGAGGTCTATGGTGCAAAAGGAAACATCCTAAGATAAAAACTGAAAAGAAGCTTTCTGGGAAACTGCTTTGTGTTCTGTAGATTCATTTCACAGAGTTACAGCTTTCTCCTCAAGAAGCCTTTTGCAAAGGCTATTCTTGTGGCATTTGCAAAGTGGTATTTGGAAGCCCATCAAGGGCTAGGGTGAAAAAGGAAATATCTTCAGTTAAAAACTGAAAAGGATCTTTTTGAGAAACTGCTTTGTGTTATGTTTATTCATCTCACAGAGTTACAGCTTTCCCCTCAAGAAGCCTTTCGCTAAGACTGTTCTTGTGGAATTTGGAATGTGATATTTGGAAGCCCGCAGAGGGCTTTGGTGAAAAACGAAACATCTTCCGTTAAAACCTGGAAAGAAGCTTTCTGAGAAACTGCTTTGTGTCCTGTTAATTCATTTCACAGAGATACAGCTTTCCCTTCAAGAAGCCTTTCGCTAAGAATGCTTTGTGGAATTTGTAAGGTGATATTTGGAGGCCGATAGAGGGCTATGGTGAAAAAGGAAATATCTTCAGTTAAAAACTGAAAGAAAGATTTCTGAGAAAATGCTTTGTGTTCTGTTAATTCATCTCACAGAGTTACAGCTTACCCCTCAAGAAGCCTTTCGCTAAGTCTGTTCTTGTGGAATTTAAAAAGTGATATTTGGAAGCCCAAGGGGGGCTTTGGTGAAAAAAAAAATCTTCCGTTAAAAACTGGAAAGAAGCTTTCTGCGAAACTGCTTTGTGTTCTATTAATTCATCTCAGAGAGTTGCAGCTTTCCCTACAAGAAGCCTTTCGCTAAGACTGTTCTTGTGCAATTTGGGAAGTGATATATAGAAGCCCATAGAGGGCTATGGTGAAAAAGGAAATATCTTAAGATAAAAACTGAAAAGAAGCTTTCTGAGAAACTACTTTGTGTTCTGTTAGTTCATCTAACATAGTTACAGCTTGCCCCTCAAGAAGCAGTTCACTAAGACTGTTCTTGTGAAATTTGCCTTGTGTTCTGTTAATTCATCACTCAGAGTTACAGCTTTCCACTCAAGGAGCCGTTCACTAAGACTGTTTTTCTGAAAACTGGAAAGTGATATTAGGAAGCCCATAGAGGGCTATTGTGGAAAAGGAAATATTTTCCGTTAAAAACTGGAAAGAAGCTTTAAGAGAAACTGACTTGTGTTCTGTTAATTCATCTCACAGAGTTACAGCTTTCCCCTCAAGAAGCCTTTCGCTAAGTCTGTTCTTGCGGAATTTTCAAAGTGATATTCAGAAGCCCATAGAGGGCTAAGGAGAAAAAGGAAATATCTTCAGTTTAAAACTGGAAAGAAGCTTTTTGAGAAACTCCTTTGTGTTCTCTTAAATCATCTCACAGAGTTACAGCTTTCCACTCAAGAAGTCTTTCGCTAAGACTGTTCTTGTGGAATTTGCAAAGTGAAATTTGGAAGCCCATAGAGGGCTATGGTGAAAAACGAAATATCTTCCGTTAAAAACCGAAAAGAAGCTTTCTGAGAAACTGCTTTGTGTTCTGTTAGTTCATCTCACAGAGTTAAAGCTTTCCCCTCAAGAAGCCGTTCACTTGGACTTTTCTTGTGAAATTTTAAAAGTGATATTTGGAAACCCATTGAAGGCTATGGTGAAAAAGGAAATATCTTCCTTTAATAACTGGAAAGAAACTTTCTGAGAAACTGCCGTATGTTCTGTTAATACATCTCACCGAGTTACAGCTTTCCTCTCAAGAAGCCTTTCTCTAAGGCTCGTCTTGTGGAATTTGCAAAGTGATATTTGGAAGCCCATAGAGGAATATGGGGAAAAAGGAAATATCTTCCATTAAAAACTGGAAGGAAGATTTCTGAAAAACTGCTTTGTGTTTTGTTAATTCATCTCACAGAGTTACAGCTTTCCCCTCAAGAAGCCTTTGGCTAAGAGTGTTCTTCTGGAATTTGCAAGGTGATATTTGGTAGCCCAAAGAGGGCTTTGGTGAAAAAGGAAATATCTTCCGTTAAAAACTGGAAAGCAGCTTTTTGAGAAACTGCTTTGTGTCCTCTTAATTCATCTCACAGAGTTAAGGCTTTCCCCTCAGGAAGCCTTTCGCTAAGACTGTTCTTGTGGAATTTGCAAAGTGATATTTGGACGTCCAAAGAGGGCTATAGTGAAAAAGGAAATATCTTCAGTTAAAAACTGGAAAAAAGCTTTCTGAGAAATTGCTTTGTGTTCTGTTAATTCATTTCACAGAGTTACAGCTTTCCCCTCAAGAAGCATTTCGCTAACACTGTTCTTGTGTAATTTGCAAAGTGATATTTGGAATCCCAAAGACGGCTTTGGTAAAAAAGGAAATATCTTCCGTTAAAAACTGGAAAGAAGCTTTCTGAGAAAATACTTTGTGTTCTGCTAATTCATCGCACAGAGTTACAGCTTTCCCCTCAAGAAGCCTTTCGCTAAGACTGTTCTTGTGGTATTTAGAACGTGATATTAGAATCCCATAGAGGGCTATGTTGAAAAAGGAAATATTCTCCGTTAAAAACTGGAAAGAAGCTTTCTGCGAAACTGCTTTGTGTTCTTTTAATTCATCTCACAGAGTTACAGCTTTCCCTGCAAGAAGCCTTTCGCTAAGACTGTTCTTGTTCAATTTGGGAAGTGATATTGAGAAGCCCATAGAGGGCTATGGTTCAATAGGAAGTATCCTAAGATAAAAACTGAAAAGAAGCTTTCTGACATACTGCTTTGTGTTCTAATAATTCATGTCACAGAGTTACAGCTTTCCCCTCAAGATGCCTTTCGCTAAGACTGTTCTTGTGGAATTTGCAAAGTGATATTTGGAAACCCATAGAGGGCTATCATGGAAAAAGAAATATCTTCCGTTAAAAACTGAAAGGAGGCATACTGAGAAACTGCTTTGTGTTCGGATAATTCATTTCACAGAGTTACAGCTTTCTCCTCAAGAAGCCTTTCGCTAAGGCTCTTCTTGTGGAATTTGCCAAGTGATATTTGGAAGCCCATAGAGGGCTATGCTGAAAAAGGAAATCTCTTTTATTAAAAACTGAAAAGAAGCTTTCTGAGAAACTGCTTTGTGTTCTGTTAATTCATCTCACAGAGTTACAGCTTTCCCCTGAAGAAGCCTTTCGCTAAGACTGTTCTTGTGGAATTTGCAAAGTGATATTTGGAAACCCCTGGAAGGTTATGGTGAAAATGAAATATCTTCCTTTAAAAACTGGAAAGAAGCTTTCTGAGAAACTGCTTTGTGTTCTGTTAGTTCATCTCACAGAGTTACAGCTTTCCCCTTCAGAAGCCTTTCGATAAGGCTGGTCTTTTGGTATTTGCAAAGCGATATTTGCAAGCCCTTAGAGGGTTGTGGTGAAAAAGGAAATATCCTAAGATAAAAACTGGAAAGAAGTTTTCTGAGAAACTGCTTTGTGTTCTGTTAATTCATCTCGCAGACTTACAGCTTTCCCCTCAAGAAGTCTTTCGCTAAGACTGTTCTTGTGGAATTTGCAATGTGATATTTGGAAGCCCATGGAGGGCTAGGGTGAAAAAGGAAATATCTTCTGTTAAAAACACGGAAAAAGCTTTCTGATTACAGCTTTCCCCTCAAGAAGCCTTTCTCTAATACTGTTCTTGGGGAAATTGCAAAGTGATATTTGAAAGCTCATAGACGTCTATGGTTAAAAATGAAACATCTTCTGTAAAAACTGGAAAGAAGCTTTCTAAGAAACTGCTTTGTGTTCTGAAAATTCATCTCACAGAGTTACAGCTTTCCCCTCAAGAAGCCTTTCGCTAAGACTGTGCTCGTGGAATTTGCAAAGTGATATTTGGAAGCCCATAGAGGGCTACGGTTAAAAAGGAAACATCTTCCGTTAAAAACTGGAAAGAAGGTTTCTGAGAATCTGTTTTGTGTTCCGTTAATTCATCTCACAGACTTACAGCTTTCCCCTCAAGAAGCCTTTCGCTAAGTCTGTTCTCATGGATTTTGCAAAGTGATATTTGGAAGCCCGTAGAGGGGTACGGTTAAAAAGGAAACATCTTCCGTTAAAAACTGGAAAGATGCTTTCTGAGAAACTGCTTTGTGTTCTGTTAATTAATCTCACACAGTTACAGCTTTCCCCTCAAGAACCCTTTCGCTGAGACTGTTCTTGTGGAATTTGCAAAGTGATATTTGGAGGCCCATAGGCGGTATGGTGAGAAAGGAAATAACTTCCGATAAAAACTGGAAAGAGGCTTTCTGAGAAACTGCTCTGTGTTCTGTTAATTCGTCTCACACAGTTACAGCTTTCCCCTTAAGAAGCCTTTCCGTAAGACAGTTCTTTTGGAATTTGCAATGTGATATTTGGAAGCCCATGCAGGGCTATGGTGAAAAAGGAAATATCTTCAGTTAAAAACTGGAAAGAAACTTTCTGAGAAACTGCTTTGTGTTCTGTTAATTCATCTCACAGAATTACAGCTTTCCCTTCAAGAAGCCTCTCCCTAAGACTGTTCTTGTGGAATTTTCACAGTGATATTTGAAAGCCCTTAGAGGGCTATGGTGAAAAAGGAAATATCCTATATAAAACCTGAAAAGAAGCTTTCTGAGAACCTGCTTTGTGTTCTGTTAATTCATCTCACAGAGTTGCAGCTTTCCCCTCAAGAAGTCGTTCATTAAGGATGTTCTTGTGGAATTTGCAAAGTGATATTTGGAAGACCATAGAGGGCTATGGTGAAAAAGGAAATATCCTACGATAAAAACCGAAAAGAAGCTTTCCGAGAAACGGCATGGTGTTCTCTTAATTCATCTCACCGAGTTGTAGCTTTCCCCTCAAGAAGCGATCACTAAGACTGTTCTTGTGGAATTTGCAAGGTGATATCTGGAAGCCCATAGAAGGCTATGGTGAGAAAGGAAATATCTTCCATTAAAAACTGGAAAGAGGCTTTCTGAGAAACTGCTTTGTGTTCTGTTAATTCATCTCACAGAGTTACAGCTTTCCCCTCAAGAAGACTTTTGCTAAGACTGTTCCTGTGGAATTTGCAAAGTGATATTTGGAAGCCGATAGAGGTCTATGGTGCAAAAGGAAACATCCTAAGATAAAAACTGAAAAGAAGCTTTCTGGGAAACTGCTTTGTGTTCTGTAGATTCATTTCACAGAGTTACAGCTTTCTCCTCAAGAAGCCTTTTGCAAAGGCTATTCTTGTGGCATTTGCAAAGTGGTATTTGGAAGCCCATCAAGGGCTAGGGTGAAAAAGGAAATATCTTCAGTTAAAAACTGAAAAGGATCTTTTTGAGAAACTGCTTTGTGTTATGTTTATTCATCTCACAGAGTTACAGCTTTCCCCTCAAGAAGCCTTTCGCTAAGACTGTTCTTGTGGAATTTGGAATGTGATATTTGGAAGCCCGCAGAGGGCTTTGGTGAAAAACGAAACATCTTCCGTTAAAACCTGGAAAGAAGCTTTCTGAGAAACTGCTTTGTGTCCTGTTAATTCATTTCACAGAGATACAGCTTTCCCTTCAAGAAGCCTTTCACTAAGAATGCTTTGTGGAATTTGTAAGGTGATATTTGGAGGCCGATAGAGGGCTATGGTGAAAAAGGAAATATCTTCAGTTAAAAACTGAAAGAAAGATTTCTGAGAAAATGCTTTGTGTTCTGTTAATTCATCTCACAGAGTTACAGCTTACCCCTCAAGAAGCCTTTCGCTAAGTCTGTTCTTGTGGAATTTAAAAAGTGATATTTGGAAGCCCAAGGGGGGCTTTGGTGAAAAAAAAAATCTTCCGTTAAAAACTGGAAAGAAGCTTTCTGCGAAACTGCTTTGTGTTCTATTAATTCATCTCAGAGAGTTGCAGCTTTCCCTACAAGAAGCCTTTCGCTAAGACTGTTCTTGTGCAATTTGGGAAGTGATATATAGAAGCCCATAGAGGGCTATGGTGAAAAAGGAAATATCTTAAGATAAAAACTGAAAAGAAGCTTTCTGAGAAACTACTTTGTGTTCTGTTAGTTCATCTAACATAGTTACAGCTTGCCCCTCAAGAAGCAGTTCACTAAGACTGTTCTTGTGAAATTTGCCTTGTGTTCTGTTAATTCATCACTCAGAGTTACAGCTTTCCACTCAAGGAGCCGTTCACTAAGACTGTTTTTCTGAAAATTGGAAAGTGATATTAGGAAGCCCATAGAGGGCTATTGTGGAAAAGGAAATATTTTCCGTTAAAAACTGGAAAGAAGCTTTAAGAGAAACTGACTTGTGTTCTGTTAATTCATCTCACAGAGTTACAGCTTTCCCCTCAAGAAGCCTTTCGCTAAGTCTGTTCTTGCGGAATTTTCAAAGTGATATTCAGAAGCCCATAGAGGGCTAAGGAGAAAAAGGAAATATCTTCAGTTTAAAACTGGAAAGAAGCTTTTTGAGAAACTCCTTTGTGTTCTCTTAAATCATCTCACAGAGTTACAGCTTTCCACTCAAGAAGTCTTTCGCTAAGACTGTTCTTGTGGAATTTGCAAAGTGAAATTTGGAAGCCCATAGAGGGCTATGGTGAAAAACGAAATATCTTCCGTTAAAAACCGAAAAGAAGCTTTCTGAGAAACTGCTTTGTGTTCTGTTAGTTCATCTCACAGAGTTAAAGCTTTCCCCTCAAGAAGCCGTTCACTTGGACTTTTCTTGTGAAATTTTAAAAGTGATATTTGGAAACCCATTGAAGGCTATGGTGAAAAAGGAAATATCTTCCTTTAATAACTGGAAAGAAACTTTCTGAGAAACTGCCGTATGTTCTGTTAATACATCTCACCGAGTTACAGCTTTCCTCTCAAGAAGCCTTTCTCTAAGGCTCGTCTTGTGGAATTTGCAAAGTGATATTTGGAAGCCCATAGAGGAATATGGGGAAAAAGGAAATATCTTCCATTAAAAACTGGAAGGAAGATTTCTGAAAAACTGCTTTGTGTTTTGTTAATTCATCTCACAGAGTTACAGCTTTCCCCTCAAGAAGCCTTTGGCTAAGAGTGTTCTTCTGGAATTTGCAAGGTGATATTTGGTAGCCCAAAGAGGGCTTTGGTGAAAAAGGAAATATCTTCCGTTAAAAACTGGAAAGCAGCTTTTTGAGAAACTGCTTTGTGTCCTCTTAATTCATCTCACAGAGTTAAGGCTTTCCCCTCAGGAAGCCTTTCGCTAAGACTGTTCTTGTGGAATTTGCAAAGTGATATTTGGACGTCCAAAGAGGGCTATAGTGAAAAAGGAAATATCTTCAGTTAAAAACTGGAAAAAAGCTTTCTGAGAAATTGCTTTGTGTTCTGTTAATTCATTTCACAGAGTTACAGCTTTCCCCTCAAGAAGCATTTCGCTAACACTGTTCTTGTGTAATTTGCAAAGTGATATTTGGAATCCCAAAGACGGCTTTGGTAAAAAAGGAAATATCTTCCGTTAAAAACTGGAAAGAAGCTTTCTGAGAAAATACTTTGTGTTCTGCTAATTCATCGCACAGAGTTACAGCTTTCCCCTCAAGAAGCCTTTCGCTAAGACTGTTCTTGTGGTATTTAGAACGTGATATTAGAATCCCATAGAGGGCTATGTTGAAAAAGGAAATATTCTCCGTTAAAAACTGGAAAGAAGCTTTCTGCGAAACTGCTTTGTGTTCTTTTAATTCATCTCACAGAGTTACAGCTTTCCCTGCAAGAAGCCTTTCGCTAAGACTGTTCTTGTTCAATTTGGGAAGTGATATTGAGAAGCCCATAGAGGGCTATGGTTCAATAGGAAGTATCCTAAGATAAAAACTGAAAAGAAGCTTTCTGACATACTGCTTTGTGTTCTAATAATTCATGTCACAGAGTTACAGCTTTCCCCTCAAGATGCCTTTCGCTAAGACTGTTCTTGTGGAATTTGCAAAGTGATATTTGGAAACCCATAGAGGGCTATCATGGAAAAAGAAATATCTTCCGTTAAAAACTGAAAGGAGGCATACTGAGAAACTGCTTTGTGTTCGGATAATTCATTTCACAGAGTTACAGCTTTCTCCTCAAGAAGCCTTTCGCTAAGGCTCTTCTTGTGGAATTTGCCAAGTGATATTTGGAAGCCCATAGAGGGCTATGCTGAAAAAGGAAATCTCTTTTATTAAAAACTGAAAAGAAGCTTTCTGAGAAACTGCTTTGTGTTCTGTTAATTCATCTCACAGAGTTACAGCTTTCCCCTGAAGAAGCCTTTCGCTAAGACTGTTCTTGTGGAATTTGCAAAGTGATATTTGGAAACCCCTGGAAGGTTATGGTGAAAATGAAATATCTTCCTTTAAAAACTGGAAAGAAGCTTTCTGAGAAACTGCTTTGTGTTCTGTTAGTTCATCTCACAGAGTTACAGCTTTCCCCTTCAGAAGCCTTTCGATAAGGCTGGTCTTTTGGTATTTGCAAAGCGATATTTGCAAGCCCTTAGAGGGTTGTGGTGAAAAAGGAAATATCCTAAGATAAAAACTGGAAAGAAGTTTTCTGAGAAACTGCTTTGTGTTCTGTTAATTCATCTCGCAGACTTACAGCTTTCCCCTCAAGAAGTCTTTCGCTAAGACTGTTCTTGTGGAATTTGCAATGTGATATTTGGAAGCCCATGGAGGGCTAGGGTGAAAAAGGAAATATCTTCTGTTAAAAACACGGAAAAAGCTTTCTGATTACAGCTTTCCCCTCAAGAAGCCTTTCTCTAATACTGTTCTTGGGGAAATTGCAAAGTGATATTTGAAAGCTCATAGACGTCTATGGTTAAAAATGAAACATCTTCTGTAAAAACTGGAAAGAAGCTTTCTAAGAAACTGCTTTGTGTTCTGAAAATTCATCTCACAGAGTTACAGCTTTCCCCTCAAGAAGCCTTTCGCTAAGACTGTGCTCGTGGAATTTGCAAAGTGATATTTGGAAGCCCATAGAGGGCTACGGTTAAAAAGGAAACATCTTCCGTTAAAAACTGGAAAGAAGGTTTCTGAGAATCTGTTTTGTGTTCCGTTAATTCATCTCACAGACTTACAGCTTTCCCCTCAAGAAGCCTTTCGCTAAGTCTGTTCTCATGGATTTTGCAAAGTGATATTTGGAAGCCCGTAGAGGGGTACGGTTAAAAAGGAAACATCTTCCGTTAAAAACTGGAAAGATGCTTTCTGAGAAACTGCTTTGTGTTCTGTTAATTAATCTCACACAGTTACAGCTTTCCCCTCAAGAACCCTTTCGCTGAGACTGTTCTTGTGGAATTTGCAAAGTGATATTTGGAGGCCCATAGGCGGTATGGTGAGAAAGGAAATAACTTCCGATAAAAACTGGAAAGAGGCTTTCTGAGAAACTGCTCTGTGTTCTGTTAATTCGTCTCACACAGTTACAGCTTTCCCCTTAAGAAGCCTTTCCGTAAGACAGTTCTTTTGGAATTTGCAATGTGATATTTGGAAGCCCATGCAGGGCTATGGTGAAAAAGGAAATATCTTCAGTTAAAAACTGGAAAGAAACTTTCTGAGAAACTGCTTTGTGTTCTGTTAATTCATCTCACAGAATTACAGCTTTCCCTTCAAGAAGCCTCTCCCTAAGACTGTTCTTGTGGAATTTTCACAGTGATATTTGAAAGCCCTTAGAGGGCTATGGTGAAAAAGGAAATATCCTATATAAAACCTGAAAAGAAGCTTTCTGAGAACCTGCTTTGTGTTCTGTTAATTCATCTCACAGAGTTGCAGCTTTCCCCTCAAGAAGTCGTTCATTAAGGATGTTCTTGTGGAATTTGCAAAGTGATATTTGGAAGACCATAGAGGGCTATGGTGAAAAAGGAAATATCCTACGATAAAAACCGAAAAGAAGCTTTCCGAGAAACGGCATGGTGTTCTCTTAATTCATCTCACCGAGTTGTAGCTTTCCCCTCAAGAAGCGATCACTAAGACTGTTCTTGTGGAATTTGCAAGGTGATATCTGGAAGCCCATAGAAGGCTATGGTGAGAAAGGAAATATCTTCCATTAAAAACTGGAAAGAGGCTTTCTGAGAAACTGCTTTGTGTTCTGTTAATTCATCTCACAGAGTTACAGCTTTCCCCTCAAGAAGACTTTTGCTAAGACTGTTCCTGTGGAATTTGCAAAGTGATATTTGGAAGCCGATAGAGGTCTATGGTGCAAAAGGAAACATCCTAAGATAAAAACTGAAAAGAAGCTTTCTGGGAAACTGCTTTGTGTTCTGTAGATTCATTTCACAGAGTTACAGCTTTCTCCTCAAGAAGCCTTTTGCAAAGGCTATTCTTGTGGCATTTGCAAAGTGGTATTTGGAAGCCCATCAAGGGCTAGGGTGAAAAAGGAAATATCTTCAGTTAAAAACTGAAAAGGATCTTTTTGAGAAACTGCTTTGTGTTATGTTTATTCATCTCACAGAGTTACAGCTTTCCCCTCAAGAAGCCTTTCGCTAAGACTGTTCTTGTGGAATTTGGAATGTGATATTTGGAAGCCCGCAGAGGGCTTTGGTGAAAAACGAAACATCTTCCGTTAAAACCTGGAAAGAAGCTTTCTGAGAAACTGCTTTGTGTCCTGTTAATTCATTTCACAGAGATACAGCTTTCCCTTCAAGAAGCCTTTCGCTAAGAATGCTTTGTGGAATTTGTAAGGTGATATTTGGAGGCCGATAGAGGGCTATGGTGAAAAAGGAAATATCTTCAGTTAAAAACTGAAAGAAAGATTTCTGAGAAAATGCTTTGTGTTCTGTTAATTCATCTCACAGAGTTACAGCTTACCCCTCAAGAAGCCTTTCGCTAAGTCTGTTCTTGTGGAATTTAAAAAGTGATATTTGGAAGCCCAAGGGGGGCTTTGGTGAAAAAAAAAATCTTCCGTTAAAAACTGGAAAGAAGCTTTCTGCGAAACTGCTTTGTGTTCTATTAATTCATCTCAGAGAGTTGCAGCTTTCCCTACAAGAAGCCTTTCGCTAAGACTGTTCTTGTGCAATTTGGGAAGTGATATATAGAAGCCCATAGAGGGCTATGGTGAAAAAGGAAATATCTTAAGATAAAAACTGAAAAGAAGCTTTCTGAGAAACTACTTTGTGTTCTGTTAGTTCATCTAACATAGTTACAGCTTGCCCCTCAAGAAGCAGTTCACTAAGACTGTTCTTGTGAAATTTGCCTTGTGTTCTGTTAATTCATCACTCAGAGTTACAGCTTTCCACTCAAGGAGCCGTTCACTAAGACTGTTTTTCTGAAAACTGGAAAGTGATATTAGGAAGCCCATAGAGGGCTATTGTGGAAAAGGAAATATTTTCCGTTAAAAACTGGAAAGAAGCTTTAAGAGAAACTGACTTGTGTTCTGTTAATTCATCTCACAGAGTTACAGCTTTCCCCTCAAGAAGCCTTTCGCTAAGTCTGTTCTTGCGGAATTTTCAAAGTGATATTCAGAAGCCCATAGAGGGCTAAGGAGAAAAAGGAAATATCTTCAGTTTAAAACTGGAAAGAAGCTTTTTGAGAAACTCCTTTGTGTTCTCTTAAATCATCTCACAGAGTTACAGCTTTCCACTCAAGAAGTCTTTCGCTAAGACTGTTCTTGTGGAATTTGCAAAGTGAAATTTGGAAGCCCATAGAGGGCTATGGTGAAAAACGAAATATCTTCCGTTAAAAACCGAAAAGAAGCTTTCTGAGAAACTGCTTTGTGTTCTGTTAGTTCATCTCACAGAGTTAAAGCTTTCCCCTCAAGAAGCCGTTCACTTGGACTTTTCTTGTGAAATTTTAAAAGTGATATTTGGAAACCCATTGAAGGCTATGGTGAAAAAGGAAATATCTTCCTTTAATAACTGGAAAGAAACTTTCTGAGAAACTGCCGTATGTTCTGTTAATACATCTCACCGAGTTACAGCTTTCCTCTCAAGAAGCCTTTCTCTAAGGCTCGTCTTGTGGAATTTGCAAAGTGATATTTGGAAGCCCATAGAGGAATATGGGGAAAAAGGAAATATCTTCCATTAAAAACTGGAAGGAAGATTTCTGAAAAACTGCTTTGTGTTTTGTTAATTCATCTCACAGAGTTACAGCTTTCCCCTCAAGAAGCCTTTGGCTAAGAGTGTTCTTCTGGAATTTGCAAGGTGATATTTGGTAGCCCAAAGAGGGCTTTGGTGAAAAAGGAAATATCTTCCGTTAAAAACTGGAAAGCAGCTTTTTGAGAAACTGCTTTGTGTCCTCTTAATTCATCTCACAGAGTTAAGGCTTTCCCCTCAGGAAGCCTTTCGCTAAGACTGTTCTTGTGGAATTTGCAAAGTGATATTTGGACGTCCAAAGAGGGCTATAGTGAAAAAGGAAATATCTTCAGTTAAAAACTGGAAAAAAGCTTTCTGAGAAATTGCTTTGTGTTCTGTTAATTCATTTCACAGAGTTACAGCTTTCCCCTCAAGAAGCATTTCGCTAACACTGTTCTTGTGTAATTTGCAAAGTGATATTTGGAATCCCAAAGACGGCTTTGGTAAAAAAGGAAATATCTTCCGTTAAAAACTGGAAAGAAGCTTTCTGAGAAAATACTTTGTGTTCTGCTAATTCATCGCACAGAGTTACAGCTTTCCCCTCAAGAAGCCTTTCGCTAAGACTGTTCTTGTGGTATTTAGAACGTGATATTAGAATCCCATAGAGGGCTATGTTGAAAAAGGAAATATTCTCCGTTAAAAACTGGAAAGAAGCTTTCTGCGAAACTGCTTTGTGTTCTTTTAATTCATCTCACAGAGTTACAGCTTTCCCTGCAAGAAGCCTTTCGCTAAGACTGTTCTTGTTCAATTTGGGAAGTGATATTGAGAAGCCCATAGAGGGCTATGGTTCAATAGGAAGTATCCTAAGATAAAAACTGAAAAGAAGCTTTCTGACATACTGCTTTGTGTTCTAATAATTCATGTCACAGAGTTACAGCTTTCCCCTCAAGATGCCTTTCGCTAAGACTGTTCTTGTGGAATTTGCAAAGTGATATTTGGAAACCCATAGAGGGCTATCATGGAAAAAGAAATATCTTCCGTTAAAAACTGAAAGGAGGCATACTGAGAAACTGCTTTGTGTTCGGATAATTCATTTCACAGAGTTACAGCTTTCTCCTCAAGAAGCCTTTCGCTAAGGCTCTTCTTGTGGAATTTGCCAAGTGATATTTGGAAGCCCATAGAGGGCTATGCTGAAAAAGGAAATCTCTTTTATTAAAAACTGAAAAGAAGCTTTCTGAGAAACTGCTTTGTGTTCTGTTAATTCATCTCACAGAGTTACAGCTTTCCCCTGAAGAAGCCTTTCGCTAAGACTGTTCTTGTGGAATTTGCAAAGTGATATTTGGAAACCCCTGGAAGGTTATGGTGAAAATGAAATATCTTCCTTTAAAAACTGGAAAGAAGCTTTCTGAGAAACTGCTTTGTGTTCTGTTAGTTCATCTCACAGAGTTACAGCTTTCCCCTTCAGAAGCCTTTCGATAAGGCTGGTCTTTTGGTATTTGCAAAGCGATATTTGCAAGCCCTTAGAGGGTTGTGGTGAAAAAGGAAATATCCTAAGATAAAAACTGGAAAGAAGTTTTCTGAGAAACTGCTTTGTGTTCTGTTAATTCATCTCGCAGACTTACAGCTTTCCCCTCAAGAAGTCTTTCGCTAAGACTGTTCTTGTGGAATTTGCAATGTGATATTTGGAAGCCCATGGAGGGCTAGGGTGAAAAAGGAAATATCTTCTGTTAAAAACACGGAAAAAGCTTTCTGATTACAGCTTTCCCCTCAAGAAGCCTTTCTCTAATACTGTTCTTGGGGAAATTGCAAAGTGATATTTGAAAGCTCATAGACGTCTATGGTTAAAAATGAAACATCTTCTGTAAAAACTGGAAAGAAGCTTTCTAAGAAACTGCTTTGTGTTCTGAAAATTCATCTCACAGAGTTACAGCTTTCCCCTCAAGAAGCCTTTCGCTAAGACTGTGCTCGTGGAATTTGCAAAGTGATATTTGGAAGCCCATAGAGGGCTACGGTTAAAAAGGAAACATCTTCCGTTAAAAACTGGAAAGAAGGTTTCTGAGAATCTGTTTTGTGTTCCGTTAATTCATCTCACAGACTTACAGCTTTCCCCTCAAGAAGCCTTTCGCTAAGTCTGTTCTCATGGATTTTGCAAAGTGATATTTGGAAGCCCGTATAGGGGTACGGTTAAAAAGGAAACATCTTCCGTTAAAAACTGGAAAGATGCTTTCTGAGAAACTGCTTTGTGTTCTGTTAATTAATCTCACACAGTTACAGCTTTCCCCTCAAGAACCCTTTCGCTGAGACTGTTCTTGTGGAATTTGCAAAGTGATATTTGGAGGCCCATAGGCGGTATGGTGAGAAAGGAAATAACTTCCGATAAAAACTGGAAAGAGGCTTTCTGAGAAACTGCTCTGTGTTCTGTTAATTCGTCTCACACAGTTACAGCTTTCCCCTTAAGAAGCCTTTCCGTAAGACAGTTCTTTTGGAATTTGCAATGTGATATTTGGAAGCCCATGCAGGGCTATGGTGAAAAAGGAAATATCTTCAGTTAAAAACTGGAAAGAAACTTTCTGAGAAACTGCTTTGTGTTCTGTTAATTCATCTCACAGAATTACAGCTTTCCCTTCAAGAAGCCTCTCCCTAAGACTGTTCTTGTGGAATTTTCACAGTGATATTTGAAAGCCCTTAGAGGGCTATGGTGAAAAAGGAAATATCCTATATAAAACCTGAAAAGAAGCTTTCTGAGAACCTGCTTTGTGTTCTGTTAATTCATCTCACAGAGTTGCAGCTTTCCCCTCAAGAAGTCGTTCATTAAGGATGTTCTTGTGGAATTTGCAAAGTGATATTTGGAAGACCATAGAGGGCTATGGTGAAAAAGGAAATATCCTACGATAAAAACCGAAAAGAAGCTTTCCGAGAAACGGCATGGTGTTCTCTTAATTCATCTCACCGAGTTGTAGCTTTCCCCTCAAGAAGCGATCACTAAGACTGTTCTTGTGGAATTTGCAAGGTGATATCTGGAAGCCCATAGAAGGCTATGGTGAGAAAGGAAATATCTTCCATTAAAAACTGGAAAGAGGCTTTCTGAGAAACTGCTTTGTGTTCTGTTAATTCATCTCACAGAGTTACAGCTTTCCCCTCAAGAAGACTTTTGCTAAGACTGTTCCTGTGGAATTTGCAAAGTGATATTTGGAAGCCGATAGAGGTCTATGGTGCAAAAGGAAACATCCTAAGATAAAAACTGAAAAGAAGCTTTCTGGGAAACTGCTTTGTGTTCTGTAGATTCATTTCACAGAGTTACAGCTTTCTCCTCAAGAAGCCTTTTGCAAAGGCTATTCTTGTGGCATTTGCAAAGTGGTATTTGGAAGCCCATCAAGGGCTAGGGTGAAAAAGGAAATATCTTCAGTTAAAAACTGAAAAGGATCTTTTTGAGAAACTGCTTTGTGTTATGTTTATTCATCTCACAGAGTTACAGCTTTCCCCTCAAGAAGCCTTTCGCTAAGACTGTTCTTGTGGAATTTGGAATGTGATATTTGGAAGCCCGCAGAGGGCTTTGGTGAAAAACGAAACATCTTCCGTTAAAACCTGGAAAGAAGCTTTCTGAGAAACTGCTTTGTGTCCTGTTAATTCATTTCACAGAGATACAGCTTTCCCTTCAAGAAGCCTTTCACTAAGAATGCTTTGTGGAATTTGTAAGGTGATATTTGGAGGCCGATAGAGGGCTATGGTGAAAAAGGAAATATCTTCAGTTAAAAACTGAAAGAAAGATTTCTGAGAAAATGCTTTGTGTTCTGTTAATTCATCTCACAGAGTTACAGCTTACCCCTCAAGAAGCCTTTCGCTAAGTCTGTTCTTGTGGAATTTAAAAAGTGATATTTGGAAGCCCAAGGGGGGCTTTGGTGAAAAAAAAAATCTTCCGTTAAAAACTGGAAAGAAGCTTTCTGCGAAACTGCTTTGTGTTCTATTAATTCATCTCAGAGAGTTGCAGCTTTCCCTACAAGAAGCCTTTCGCTAAGACTGTTCTTGTGCAATTTGGGAAGTGATATATAGAAGCCCATAGAGGGCTATGGTGAAAAAGGAAATATCTTAAGATAAAAACTGAAAAGAAGCTTTCTGAGAAACTACTTTGTGTTCTGTTAGTTCATCTAACATAGTTACAGCTTGCCCCTCAAGAAGCAGTTCACTAAGACTGTTCTTGTGAAATTTGCCTTGTGTTCTGTTAATTCATCACTCAGAGTTACAGCTTTCCACTCAAGGAGCCGTTCACTAAGACTGTTTTTCTGAAAATTGGAAAGTGATATTAGGAAGCCCATAGAGGGCTATTGTGGAAAAGGAAATATTTTCCGTTAAAAACTGGAAAGAAGCTTTAAGAGAAACTGACTTGTGTTCTGTTAATTCATCTCACAGAGTTACAGCTTTCCCCTCAAGAAGCCTTTCGCTAAGTCTGTTCTTGCGGAATTTTCAAAGTGATATTCAGAAGCCCATAGAGGGCTAAGGAGAAAAAGGAAATATCTTCAGTTTAAAACTGGAAAGAAGCTTTTTGAGAAACTCCTTTGTGTTCTCTTAAATCATCTCACAGAGTTACAGCTTTCCACTCAAGAAGTCTTTCGCTAAGACTGTTCTTGTGGAATTTGCAAAGTGAAATTTGGAAGCCCATAGAGGGCTATGGTGAAAAACGAAATATCTTCCGTTAAAAACCGAAAAGAAGCTTTCTGAGAAACTGCTTTGTGTTCTGTTAGTTCATCTCACAGAGTTAAAGCTTTCCCCTCAAGAAGCCGTTCACTTGGACTTTTCTTGTGAAATTTTAAAAGTGATATTTGGAAACCCATTGAAGGCTATGGTGAAAAAGGAAATATCTTCCTTTAATAACTGGAAAGAAACTTTCTGAGAAACTGCCGTATGTTCTGTTAATACATCTCACCGAGTTACAGCTTTCCTCTCAAGAAGCCTTTCTCTAAGGCTCGTCTTGTGGAATTTGCAAAGTGATATTTGGAAGCCCATAGAGGAATATGGGGAAAAAGGAAATATCTTCCATTAAAAACTGGAAGGAAGATTTCTGAAAAACTGCTTTGTGTTTTGTTAATTCATCTCACAGAGTTACAGCTTTCCCCTCAAGAAGCCTTTGGCTAAGAGTGTTCTTCTGGAATTTGCAAGGTGATATTTGGTAGCCCAAAGAGGGCTTTGGTGAAAAAGGAAATATCTTCCGTTAAAAACTGGAAAGCAGCTTTTTGAGAAACTGCTTTGTGTCCTCTTAATTCATCTCACAGAGTTAAGGCTTTCCCCTCAGGAAGCCTTTCGCTAAGACTGTTCTTGTGGAATTTGCAAAGTGATATTTGGACGTCCAAAGAGGGCTATAGTGAAAAAGGAAATATCTTCAGTTAAAAACTGGAAAAAAGCTTTCTGAGAAATTGCTTTGTGTTCTGTTAATTCATTTCACAGAGTTACAGCTTTCCCCTCAAGAAGCATTTCGCTAACACTGTTCTTGTGTAATTTGCAAAGTGATATTTGGAATCCCAAAGACGGCTTTGGTAAAAAAGGAAATATCTTCCGTTAAAAACTGGAAAGAAGCTTTCTGAGAAAATACTTTGTGTTCTGCTAATTCATCGCACAGAGTTACAGCTTTCCCCTCAAGAAGCCTTTCGCTAAGACTGTTCTTGTGGTATTTAGAACGTGATATTAGAATCCCATAGAGGGCTATGTTGAAAAAGGAAATATTCTCCGTTAAAAACTGGAAAGAAGCTTTCTGCGAAACTGCTTTGTGTTCTTTTAATTCATCTCACAGAGTTACAGCTTTCCCTGCAAGAAGCCTTTCGCTAAGACTGTTCTTGTTCAATTTGGGAAGTGATATTGAGAAGCCCATAGAGGGCTATGGTTCAATAGGAAGTATCCTAAGATAAAAACTGAAAAGAAGCTTTCTGACATACTGCTTTGTGTTCTAATAATTCATGTCACAGAGTTACAGCTTTCCCCTCAAGATGCCTTTCGCTAAGACTGTTCTTGTGGAATTTGCAAAGTGATATTTGGAAACCCATAGAGGGCTATCATGGAAAAAGAAATATCTTCCGTTAAAAACTGAAAGGAGGCATACTGAGAAACTGCTTTGTGTTCGGATAATTCATTTCACAGAGTTACAGCTTTCTCCTCAAGAAGCCTTTCGCTAAGGCTCTTCTTGTGGAATTTGCCAAGTGATATTTGGAAGCCCATAGAGGGCTATGCTGAAAAAGGAAATCTCTTTTATTAAAAACTGAAAAGAAGCTTTCTGAGAAACTGCTTTGTGTTCTGTTAATTCATCTCACAGAGTTACAGCTTTCCCCTGAAGAAGCCTTTCGCTAAGACTGTTCTTGTGGAATTTGCAAAGTGATATTTGGAAACCCCTGGAAGGTTATGGTGAAAATGAAATATCTTCCTTTAAAAACTGGAAAGAAGCTTTCTGAGAAACTGCTTTGTGTTCTGTTAGTTCATCTCACAGAGTTACAGCTTTCCCCTTCAGAAGCCTTTCGATAAGGCTGGTCTTTTGGTATTTGCAAAGCGATATTTGCAAGCCCTTAGAGGGTTGTGGTGAAAAAGGAAATATCCTAAGATAAAAACTGGAAAGAAGTTTTCTGAGAAACTGCTTTGTGTTCTGTTAATTCATCTCGCAGACTTACAGCTTTCCCCTCAAGAAGTCTTTCGCTAAGACTGTTCTTGTGGAATTTGCAATGTGATATTTGGAAGCCCATGGAGGGCTAGGGTGAAAAAGGAAATATCTTCTGTTAAAAACACGGAAAAAGCTTTCTGATTACAGCTTTCCCCTCAAGAAGCCTTTCTCTAATACTGTTCTTGGGGAAATTGCAAAGTGATATTTGAAAGCTCATAGACGTCTATGGTTAAAAATGAAACATCTTCTGTAAAAACTGGAAAGAAGCTTTCTAAGAAACTGCTTTGTGTTCTGAAAATTCATCTCACAGAGTTACAGCTTTCCCCTCAAGAAGCCTTTCGCTAAGACTGTGCTCGTGGAATTTGCAAAGTGATATTTGGAAGCCCATAGAGGGCTACGGTTAAAAAGGAAACATCTTCCGTTAAAAACTGGAAAGAAGGTTTCTGAGAATCTGTTTTGTGTTCCGTTAATTCATCTCACAGACTTACAGCTTTCCCCTCAAGAAGCCTTTCGCTAAGTCTGTTCTCATGGATTTTGCAAAGTGATATTTGGAAGCCCGTAGAGGGGTACGGTTAAAAAGGAAACATCTTCCGTTAAAAACTGGAAAGATGCTTTCTGAGAAACTGCTTTGTGTTCTGTTAATTAATCTCACACAGTTACAGCTTTCCCCTCAAGAACCCTTTCGCTGAGACTGTTCTTGTGGAATTTGCAAAGTGATATTTGGAGGCCCATAGGCGGTATGGTGAGAAAGGAAATAACTTCCGATAAAAACTGGAAAGAGGCTTTCTGAGAAACTGCTCTGTGTTCTGTTAATTCGTCTCACACAGTTACAGCTTTCCCCTTAAGAAGCCTTTCCGTAAGACAGTTCTTTTGGAATTTGCAATGTGATATTTGGAAGCCCATGCAGGGCTATGGTGAAAAAGGAAATATCTTCAGTTAAAAACTGGAAAGAAACTTTCTGAGAAACTGCTTTGTGTTCTGTTAATTCATCTCACAGAATTACAGCTTTCCCTTCAAGAAGCCTCTCCCTAAGACTGTTCTTGTGGAATTTTCACAGTGATATTTGAAAGCCCTTAGAGGGCTATGGTGAAAAAGGAAATATCCTATATAAAACCTGAAAAGAAGCTTTCTGAGAACCTGCTTTGTGTTCTGTTAATTCATCTCACAGAGTTGCAGCTTTCCCCTCAAGAAGTCGTTCATTAAGGATGTTCTTGTGGAATTTGCAAAGTGATATTTGGAAGACCATAGAGGGCTATGGTGAAAAAGGAAATATCCTACGATAAAAACCGAAAAGAAGCTTTCCGAGAAACGGCATGGTGTTCTCTTAATTCATCTCACCGAGTTGTAGCTTTCCCCTCAAGAAGCGATCACTAAGACTGTTCTTGTGGAATTTGCAAGGTGATATCTGGAAGCCCATAGAAGGCTATGGTGAGAAAGGAAATATCTTCCATTAAAAACTGGAAAGAGGCTTTCTGAGAAACTGCTTTGTGTTCTGTTAATTCATCTCACAGAGTTACAGCTTTCCCCTCAAGAAGACTTTTGCTAAGACTGTTCCTGTGGAATTTGCAAAGTGATATTTGGAAGCCGATAGAGGTCTATGGTGCAAAAGGAAACATCCTAAGATAAAAACTGAAAAGAAGCTTTCTGGGAAACTGCTTTGTGTTCTGTAGATTCATTTCACAGAGTTACAGCTTTCTCCTCAAGAAGCCTTTTGCAAAGGCTATTCTTGTGGCATTTGCAAAGTGGTATTTGGAAGCCCATCAAGGGCTAGGGTGAAAAAGGAAATATCTTCAGTTAAAAACTGAAAAGGATCTTTTTGAGAAACTGCTTTGTGTTATGTTTATTCATCTCACAGAGTTACAGCTTTCCCCTCAAGAAGCCTTTCGCTAAGACTGTTCTTGTGGAATTTGGAATGTGATATTTGGAAGCCCGCAGAGGGCTTTGGTGAAAAACGAAACATCTTCCGTTAAAACCTGGAAAGAAGCTTTCTGAGAAACTGCTTTGTGTCCTGTTAATTCATTTCACAGAGATACAGCTTTCCCTTCAAGAAGCCTTTCACTAAGAATGCTTTGTGGAATTTGTAAGGTGATATTTGGAGGCCGATAGAGGGCTATGGTGAAAAAGGAAATATCTTCAGTTAAAAACTGAAAGAAAGATTTCTGAGAAAATGCTTTGTGTTCTGTTAATTCATCTCACAGAGTTACAGCTTACCCCTCAAGAAGCCTTTCGCTAAGTCTGTTCTTGTGGAATTTAAAAAGTGATATTTGGAAGCCCAAGGGGGGCTTTGGTGAAAAAAAAAATCTTCCGTTAAAAACTGGAAAGAAGCTTTCTGCGAAACTGCTTTGTGTTCTATTAATTCATCTCAGAGAGTTGCAGCTTTCCCTACAAGAAGCCTTTCGCTAAGACTGTTCTTGTGCAATTTGGGAAGTGATATATAGAAGCCCATAGAGGGCTATGGTGAAAAAGGAAATATCTTAAGATAAAAACTGAAAAGAAGCTTTCTGAGAAACTACTTTGTGTTCTGTTAGTTCATCTAACATAGTTACAGCTTGCCCCTCAAGAAGCAGTTCACTAAGACTGTTCTTGTGAAATTTGCCTTGTGTTCTGTTAATTCATCACTCAGAGTTACAGCTTTCCACTCAAGGAGCCGTTCACTAAGACTGTTTTTCTGAAAATTGGAAAGTGATATTAGGAAGCCCATAGAGGGCTATTGTGGAAAAGGAAATATTTTCCGTTAAAAACTGGAAAGAAGCTTTAAGAGAAACTGACTTGTGTTCTGTTAATTCATCTCACAGAGTTACAGCTTTCCCCTCAAGAAGCCTTTCGCTAAGTCTGTTCTTGCGGAATTTTCAAAGTGATATTCAGAAGCCCATAGAGGGCTAAGGAGAAAAAGGAAATATCTTCAGTTTAAAACTGGAAAGAAGCTTTTTGAGAAACTCCTTTGTGTTCTCTTAAATCATCTCACAGAGTTACAGCTTTCCACTCAAGAAGTCTTTCGCTAAGACTGTTCTTGTGGAATTTGCAAAGTGAAATTTGGAAGCCCATAGAGGGCTATGGTGAAAAACGAAATATCTTCCGTTAAAAACCGAAAAGAAGCTTTCTGAGAAACTGCTTTGTGTTCTGTTAGTTCATCTCACAGAGTTAAAGCTTTCCCCTCAAGAAGCCGTTCACTTGGACTTTTCTTGTGAAATTTTAAAAGTGATATTTGGAAACCCATTGAAGGCTATGGTGAAAAAGGAAATATCTTCCTTTAATAACTGGAAAGAAACTTTCTGAGAAACTGCCGTATGTTCTGTTAATACATCTCACCGAGTTACAGCTTTCCTCTCAAGAAGCCTTTCTCTAAGGCTCGTCTTGTGGAATTTGCAAAGTGATATTTGGAAGCCCATAGAGGAATATGGGGAAAAAGGAAATATCTTCCATTAAAAACTGGAAGGAAGATTTCTGAAAAACTGCTTTGTGTTTTGTTAATTCATCTCACAGAGTTACAGCTTTCCCCTCAAGAAGCCTTTGGCTAAGAGTGTTCTTCTGGAATTTGCAAGGTGATATTTGGTAGCCCAAAGAGGGCTTTGGTGAAAAAGGAAATATCTTCCGTTAAAAACTGGAAAGCAGCTTTTTGAGAAACTGCTTTGTGTCCTCTTAATTCATCTCACAGAGTTAAGGCTTTCCCCTCAGGAAGCCTTTCGCTAAGACTGTTCTTGTGGAATTTGCAAAGTGATATTTGGACGTCCAAAGAGGGCTATAGTGAAAAAGGAAATATCTTCAGTTAAAAACTGGAAAAAAGCTTTCTGAGAAATTGCTTTGTGTTCTGTTAATTCATTTCACAGAGTTACAGCTTTCCCCTCAAGAAGCATTTCGCTAACACTGTTCTTGTGTAATTTGCAAAGTGATATTTGGAATCCCAAAGACGGCTTTGGTAAAAAAGGAAATATCTTCCGTTAAAAACTGGAAAGAAGCTTTCTGAGAAAATACTTTGTGTTCTGCTAATTCATCGCACAGAGTTACAGCTTTCCCCTCAAGAAGCCTTTCGCTAAGACTGTTCTTGTGGTATTTAGAACGTGATATTAGAATCCCATAGAGGGCTATGTTGAAAAAGGAAATATTCTCCGTTAAAAACTGGAAAGAAGCTTTCTGCGAAACTGCTTTGTGTTCTTTTAATTCATCTCACAGAGTTACAGCTTTCCCTGCAAGAAGCCTTTCGCTAAGACTGTTCTTGTTCAATTTGGGAAGTGATATTGAGAAGCCCATAGAGGGCTATGGTTCAATAGGAAGTATCCTAAGATAAAAACTGAAAAGAAGCTTTCTGACATACTGCTTTGTGTTCTAATAATTCATGTCACAGAGTTACAGCTTTCCCCTCAAGATGCCTTTCGCTAAGACTGTTCTTGTGGAATTTGCAAAGTGATATTTGGAAACCCATAGAGGGCTATCATGGAAAAAGAAATATCTTCCGTTAAAAACTGAAAGGAGGCATACTGAGAAACTGCTTTGTGTTCGGATAATTCATTTCACAGAGTTACAGCTTTCTCCTCAAGAAGCCTTTCGCTAAGGCTCTTCTTGTGGAATTTGCCAAGTGATATTTGGAAGCCCATAGAGGGCTATGCTGAAAAAGGAAATCTCTTTTATTAAAAACTGAAAAGAAGCTTTCTGAGAAACTGCTTTGTGTTCTGTTAATTCATCTCACAGAGTTACAGCTTTCCCCTGAAGAAGCCTTTCGCTAAGACTGTTCTTGTGGAATTTGCAAAGTGATATTTGGAAACCCCTGGAAGGTTATGGTGAAAATGAAATATCTTCCTTTAAAAACTGGAAAGAAGCTTTCTGAGAAACTGCTTTGTGTTCTGTTAGTTCATCTCACAGAGTTACAGCTTTCCCCTTCAGAAGCCTTTCGATAAGGCTGGTCTTTTGGTATTTGCAAAGCGATATTTGCAAGCCCTTAGAGGGTTGTGGTGAAAAAGGAAATATCCTAAGATAAAAACTGGAAAGAAGTTTTCTGAGAAACTGCTTTGTGTTCTGTTAATTCATCTCGCAGACTTACAGCTTTCCCCTCAAGAAGTCTTTCGCTAAGACTGTTCTTGTGGAATTTGCAATGTGA
Organism: Chlorocebus sabaeus; assembly: GCF_047675955.1. Lineage (NCBI taxonomy): Eukaryota > Metazoa > Chordata > Mammalia > Primates > Cercopithecidae > Chlorocebus > Chlorocebus sabaeus. The sequence continues at coordinate 256,415 of NW_027327682.1, read as the reverse complement.
TATTTGGAAGCCCATGGAGGGCTAGGGTGAAAAAGGAAATATCTTCTGTTAAAAACACGGAAAAAGCTTTCTGATTACAGCTTTCCCCTCAAGAAGCCTTTCTCTAATACTGTTCTTGGGGAAATTGCAAAGTGATATTTGAAAGCTCATAGACGTCTATGGTTAAAAATGAAACATCTTCTGTAAAAACTGGAAAGAAGCTTTCTAAGAAACTGCTTTGTGTTCTGAAAATTCATCTCACAGAGTTACAGCTTTCCCCTCAAGAAGCCTTTCGCTAAGACTGTGCTCGTGGAATTTGCAAAGTGATATTTGGAAGCCCATAGAGGGCTACGGTTAAAAAGGAAACATCTTCCGTTAAAAACTGGAAAGAAGGTTTCTGAGAATCTGTTTTGTGTTCCGTTAATTCATCTCACAGACTTCAGCTTTCCCCTCAAGAAGCCTTTCGCTAAGTCTGTTCTCATGGATTTTGCAAAGTGATATTTGGAAGCCCGTATAGGGGTACGGTTAAAAAGGAAACATCTTCCGTTAAAAACTGGAAAGATGCTTTCTGAGAAACTGCTTTGTGTTCTGTTAATTAATCTCACACAGTTACAGCTTTCCCCTCAAGAACCCTTTCGCTGAGACTGTTCTTGTGGAATTTGCAAAGTGATATTTGGAGGCCCATAGGCGGTATGGTGAGAAAGGAAATAACTTCCGATAAAAACTGGAAAGAGGCTTTCTGAGAAACTGCTCTGTGTTCTGTTAATTCGTCTCACACAGTTACAGCTTTCCCCTTAAGAAGCCTTTCCGTAAGACAGTTCTTTTGGAATTTGCAATGTGATATTTGGAAGCCCATGCAGGGCTATGGTGAAAAAGGAAATATCTTCAGTTAAAAACTGGAAAGAAACTTTCTGAGAAACTGCTTTGTGTTCTGTTAATTCATCTCACAGAATTACAGCTTTCCCTTCAAGAAGCCTCTCCCTAAGACTGTTCTTGTGGAATTTTCACAGTGATATTTGAAAGCCCTTAGAGGGCTATGGTGAAAAAGGAAATATCCTATATAAAACCTGAAAAGAAGCTTTCTGAGAACCTGCTTTGTGTTCTGTTAATTCATCTCACAGAGTTGCAGCTTTCCCCTCAAGAAGTCGTTCATTAAGGATGTTCTTGTGGAATTTGCAAAGTGATATTTGGAAGACCATAGAGGGCTATGGTGAAAAAGGAAATATCCTACGATAAAAACCGAAAAGAAGCTTTCCGAGAAACGGCATGGTGTTCTCTTAATTCATCTCACCGAGTTGTAGCTTTCCCCTCAAGAAGCGATCACTAAGACTGTTCTTGTGGAATTTGCAAGGTGATATCTGGAAGCCCATAGAAGGCTATGGTGAGAAAGGAAATATCTTCCATTAAAAACTGGAAAGAGGCTTTCTGAGAAACTGCTTTGTGTTCTGTTAATTCATCTCACAGAGTTACAGCTTTCCCCTCAAGAAGACTTTTGCTAAGACTGTTCCTGTGGAATTTGCAAAGTGATATTTGGAAGCCGATAGAGGTCTATGGTGCAAAAGGAAACATCCTAAGATAAAAACTGAAAAGAAGCTTTCTGGGAAACTGCTTTGTGTTCTGTAGATTCATTTCACAGAGTTACAGCTTTCTCCTCAAGAAGCCTTTTGCAAAGGCTATTCTTGTGGCATTTGCAAAGTGGTATTTGGAAGCCCATCAAGGGCTAGGGTGAAAAAGGAAATATCTTCAGTTAAAAACTGAAAAGGATCTTTTTGAGAAACTGCTTTGTGTTATGTTTATTCATCTCACAGAGTTACAGCTTTCCCCTCAAGAAGCCTTTCGCTAAGACTGTTCTTGTGGAATTTGGAATGTGATATTTGGAAGCCCGCAGAGGGCTTTGGTGAAAAACGAAACATCTTCCGTTAAAACCTGGAAAGAAGCTTTCTGAGAAACTGCTTTGTGTCCTGTTAATTCATTTCACAGAGATACAGCTTTCCCTTCAAGAAGCCTTTCGCTAAGAATGCTTTGTGGAATTTGTAAGGTGATATTTGGAGGCCAATAGAGGGCTATGGTGAAAAAGGAAATATCTTCAGTTAAAAACTGAAAGAAAGATTTCTGAGAAAATGCTTTGTGTTCTGTTAATTCATCTCACAGAGTTACAGCTTACCCCTCAAGAAGCCTTTCGCTAAGTCTGTTCTTGTGGAATTTAAAAAGTGATATTTGGAAGCCCAAGGGGGGCTTTGGTGAAAAAAAAAATCTTCCGTTAAAAACTGGAAAGAAGCTTTCTGCGAAACTGCTTTGTGTTCTATTAATTCATCTCAGAGAGTTGCAGCTTTCCCTACAAGAAGCCTTTCGCTAAGACTGTTCTTGTGCAATTTGGGAAGTGATATATAGAAGCCCATAGAGGGCTATGGTGAAAAAGGAAATATCTTAAGATAAAAACTGAAAAGAAGCTTTCTGAGAAACTACTTTGTGTTCTGTTAGTTCATCTAACATAGTTACAGCTTGCCCCTCAAGAAGCAGTTCACTAAGACTGTTCTTGTGAAATTTGCCTTGTGTTCTGTTAATTCATCACTCAGAGTTACAGCTTTCCACTCAAGGAGCCGTTCACTAAGACTGTTTTTCTGAAAATTGGAAAGTGATATTAGGAAGCCCATAGAGGGCTATTGTGGAAAAGGAAATATTTTCCGTTAAAAACTGGAAAGAAGCTTTAAGAGAAACTGACTTGTGTTCTGTTAATTCATCTCACAGAGTTACAGCTTTCCCCTCAAGAAGCCTTTCGCTAAGTCTGTTCTTGCGGAATTTTCAAAGTGATATTCAGAAGCCCATAGAGGGCTAAGGAGAAAAAGGAAATATCTTCAGTTTAAAACTGGAAAGAAGCTTTTTGAGAAACTCCTTTGTGTTCTCTTAAATCATCTCACAGAGTTACAGCTTTCCACTCAAGAAGTCTTTCGCTAAGACTGTTCTTGTGGAATTTGCAAAGTGAAATTTGGAAGCCCATAGAGGGCTATGGTGAAAAACGAAATATCTTCCGTTAAAAACCGAAAAGAAGCTTTCTGAGAAACTGCTTTGTGTTCTGTTAGTTCATCTCACAGAGTTAAAGCTTTCCCCTCAAGAAGCCGTTCACTTGGACTTTTCTTGTGAAATTTTAAAAGTGATATTTGGAAACCCATTGAAGGCTATGGTGAAAAAGGAAATATCTTCCTTTAATAACTGGAAAGAAACTTTCTGAGAAACTGCCGTATGTTCTGTTAATACATCTCACCGAGTTACAGCTTTCCTCTCAAGAAGCCTTTCTCTAAGGCTCGTCTTGTGGAATTTGCAAAGTGATATTTGGAAGCCCATAGAGGAATATGGGGAAAAAGGAAATATCTTCCATTAAAAACTGGAAGGAAGATTTCTGAAAAACTGCTTTGTGTTTTGTTAATTCATCTCACAGAGTTACAGCTTTCCCCTCAAGAAGCCTTTGGCTAAGAGTGTTCTTCTGGAATTTGCAAGGTGATATTTGGTAGCCCAAAGAGGGCTTTGGTGAAAAAGGAAATATCTTCCGTTAAAAACTGGAAAGCAGCTTTTTGAGAAACTGCTTTGTGTCCTCTTAATTCATCTCACAGAGTTAAGGCTTTCCCCTCAGGAAGCCTTTCGCTAAGACTGTTCTTGTGGAATTTGCAAAGTGATATTTGGACGTCCAAAGAGGGCTATAGTGAAAAAGGAAATATCTTCAGTTAAAAACTGGAAAAAAGCTTTCTGAGAAATTGCTTTGTGTTCTGTTAATTCATTTCACAGAGTTACAGCTTTCCCCTCAAGAAGCATTTCGCTAACACTGTTCTTGTGTAATTTGCAAAGTGATATTTGGAATCCCAAAGACGGCTTTGGTAAAAAAGGAAATATCTTCCGTTAAAAACTGGAAAGAAGCTTTCTGAGAAAATACTTTGTGTTCTGCTAATTCATCGCACAGAGTTACAGCTTTCCCCTCAAGAAGCCTTTCGCTAAGACTGTTCTTGTGGTATTTAGAACGTGATATTAGAATCCCATAGAGGGCTATGTTGAAAAAGGAAATATTCTCCGTTAAAAACTGGAAAGAAGCTTTCTGCGAAACTGCTTTGTGTTCTTTTAATTCATCTCACAGAGTTACAGCTTTCCCTGCAAGAAGCCTTTCGCTAAGACTGTTCTTTTTCAATTTGGGAAGTGATATTGAGAAGCCCATAGAGGGCTATGTTTCAATAGGAAGTATCCTAAGATAAAAACTGAAAAGAAGCTTTCTGACATACTGCTTTGTGTTCTAATAATTCATGTCACAGAGTTACAGCTTTCCCCTCAAGATGCCTTTCGCTAAGACTGTTCTTGTGGAATTTGCAAAGTGATATTTGGAAACCCATAGAGGGCTATCATGGAAAAAGAAATATCTTCCGTTAAAAACTGAAAGGAGACATACTGAGAAACTGCTTTGTGTTCGGATAATTCATTTCACAGAGTTACAGCTTTCTCCTCAAGAAGCCTTTCGCTAAGGCTCTTCTTGTGGAATTTGCCAAGTGATATTTGGAAGCCCATAGAGGGCTATGCTGAAAAAGGAAATCTCTTTTATTAAAAACTGAAAAGAAGCTTTCTGAGAAACTGCTTTGTGTTCTGTTAATTCATCTCACAGAGTTACAGCTTTCCCCTCAAGAAGCCTTTCGCTAAGACTGTTCTTGTGGAATTTGCAAAGTGATATTTGGAAACCCCTGGAAGGTTATGGTGAAAATGAAATATCTTCCTTTAAAAACTGGAAAGAAGCTTTCTGAGAAACTGCTTTGTGTTCTGTTAGTTCATCTCACAGAGTTACAGCTTTCCCCTTCAGAAGCCTTTCGATAAGGCTGGTCTTTTGGTATTTGCAAAGCGATATTTGCAAGCCCTTAGAGGGTTGTGGTGAAAAAGGAAATATCCTAAGATAAAAACTGGAAAGAAGTTTTCTGAGAAACTGCTTTGTGTTCTGTTAATTCATCTCGTAGACTTACAGCTTTCCCCTCAAGAAGTCTTTCGCTAAGACTGTTCTTGTGGAATTTGCAATGTGATATTTGGAAGCCCATGGAGGGCTAGGGTGAAAAAGGAAATATCTTCTGTTAAAAAAACGGAAAAAGCTTTCTGATTACAGCTTTCCCCTCAAGAAGCCTTTCTCTAATACTGTTCTTGGGGAAATTGCAAAGTGATATTTGAAAGCTCATAGACGTCTATGGTTAAAAATGAAACATCTTTTGTAAAAACTGGAAAGAAGCTTTCTAAGAAACTGCTTTGTGTTCTGTAAATTCATCTCACAGAGTTACAGCATTCCCCTCAAGAAGCCTTTCGCTAATACTGTTCTTGTGGAATTTGCAAAGTGATCATTGGAAGGCCATAGAGGTCTACGGTGAAAAAGGAAATATCTTCAGTTAAAAAATGAAAAGAAGCTTTCTGAGAAACTGCTTTGTGTTCTGTTAATTCATCTCACAGAGTTACAGCTTTCCCCTCAGGAAGCCTTTCACTAAGACTGTTCTTGTGGAATTTGCAAAGTGATATTTGGAAGCTCATAGAGGGCTATGGTGAAAAAGGAAATATCTTCCGTTAAAAACTGGAAAGAGGCTTTCTGACCAACTGCTTTGTGTTCTGATAATTCAACTCACAGAGTAACATCTTTCCCCTCAAGAAGCCTTTCGCTAAGACTGTGCTCGTGGAATTTGCAAAGTGATATTTGTAAGCCCATAGAGGGCTACGGTTAAAAAGGAAACATCTTCCGTTTAAAACTGGAAAGAAGGTTTCTGAGAATCTGTTTTGTGTTCCGTTAATTCATCTCACAGACTTACAGCTTTCCCCTCAAGAAGCCTTTCGCTAAGTCTGTTCTCATGGATTTTGCAAAGTGATATTTGGAAGCCCGTAGAGGGGTACGGTTAAAAAGGAAACATCTTCCGTTAAAAACTGGAAAGATGCTTTCTGAGAAACTGCTTTGTGTTCTGTTAATTAATCTCACACAGTTACAGCTTTCCCCTCAAGAACCCTTTCGCTGAGACTGTTCTTGTGGAATTTGCAAAGTGATATTGGGAGGCCCATAGGCGGTATGGTGAAAAAGGAAATAACTTCCGATAAAAACTGGAAAGAGGCTTTCTGAGAAACTGCTCTGTGTTCTGTTAATTCGTCTCACACAGTTACAGCTTTCCCCTTAAGAAGCCTTTCCGTAAGACAGTTCTTTTGGAATTTGCAATGTGATATTTGGAAGCCCATGCAGGGCTATGGTGAAAAAGGAAATATCTTCAGTTAAAAACTGGAAAGAAACTTTCTGAGAAACGGCTTTGTGTTCTGTTAATTCATCTCACAGAATTACAGCTTTCCCTTCAAGAAGCCTCTCCCTAAGACTGTTCTTGTGGAATTTTCACAGTGATATTTGAAAGCCCTTAGAGGGCTATGGTGAAAAAGGAAATATCCTATATAAAACCTGAAAAGAAGCTTTCTGAGAACCTGCTTTGTGTTCTGTTAATTCATCTCACAGAGTTGCAGCTTTCCCCTCAAGAAGTCGTTCATTAAGGATGTTCTTGTGGAATTTGCAAAGTGATATTTGGAAGACCATAGAGGGCTATGGTGAAAAAGGAAATATCCTACTATAAAAACCGAAAAGAAGCTTTCCGAGAAACGGCATGGTGTTCTCTTAATTCATCTCACCGAGTTGTAGCTTTCCCCTCAAGAAGCGATCACTAAGACTGTTCTTGTGGAATTTGCAAGGTGATATCTGGAAGCCCATAGAAGGCTATGGTGAGAAAGGAAATATCTTCCATTAAAAACTGGAAAGAGGCTTTCTGAGAAACTGCTTTGTGTTCTGTTAATTCATCTCACAGAGTTACAGCTTTCCCCTCAAGAAGACTTTTGCTAAGACTGTTCCTGTGGAATTTGCAAAGTGATATTTGGAAGCCGATAGAGGTCTATGGTGCAAAAGGAAACATCCTAAGATAAAAACTGAAAAGAAGCTTTCTGGGAAACTGCTTTGTGTTCTGTAGATTCATTTCACAGAGTTACAGCTTTCTCCTCAAGAAGCCTTTTGCAAAGGCTATTCTTGTGGCATTTGCAAAGTGGTATTTGGAAGCCCATCAAGGGCTAGGGTGAAAAAGGAAATAGCTTCAGTTAAAAACTGAAAAGGATCTTTTTGAGAAACTGCTTTGTGTTATGTTTATTCATCTCACAGAGTTACAGCTTTCCCCTCAAGAAGCCTTTCGCTAAGACTGTTCTTGTGGAATTTGGAATGTGATATTTGAAAGCCCGCAGAGGGCTTTGGTGAAAAACGAAACATCTTCCGTTAAAACCTGGAAAGAAGCTTTCTGAGAAACTGCTTTGTGTCCTGTTAATTCATTTCACAGAGATACAGCTTTCCCTTCAAGAAACAGCTTTCCCTTCAAGAAGCCTTTCGCTAAGAATGCTTTGTGGAATTTGTAAGGTGATATTTGGAGGCCGATAGAGGGCTATGGTGAAAAAGGAAATATCTTCAGTTAAAAACTGAAAGAAAGATTTCTGAGAAAATGCTTTGTGTTCTGTTAATTCATCTCACAGAGTTACAGCTTACCCCTCAAGAAGCCTTTCGCTAAGTCTGTTCTTGTGGAATTTAAAAAGTGATATTTGGAAGCCCAAGGGGGGCTTTGGTGAAAAAAAAAATCTTCCGTTAAAAACTGGAAAGAAGCTTTCTGCGAAACTGCTTTGTGTTCTATTAATTCATCTCAGAGAGTTGCAGCTTTCCCTACAAGAAGCCTTTCGCTAAGACTGTTCTTGTGCAATTTGGGAAGTGATATATAGAAGCCCATAGAGGGCTATGGTGAAAAAGGAAATATCTTAAGATAAAAACTGAAAAGAAGCTTTCTGAGAAACTACTTTGTGTTCTGTTAGTTCATCTAACATAGTTACAGCTTGCCCCTCAAGAAGCAGTTCACTAAGACTGTTCTTGTGAAATTTGCCTTGTGTTCTGTTAATTCATCGCTCAGAGTTACAGCTTTCCACTCAAGGAGCCGTTCACTAAGACTGTTTTTCTGAAAATTGGAAAGTGATATTAGGAAGCCCATAGAGGGCTATTGTGGAAAAGGAAATATTTTCCGTTAAAAACTGGAAAGAAGCTTTAAGAGAAACTGACTTGTGTTCTGTTAATTCATCTCACAGAGTTACAGCTTTCCCCTCAAGAAGCCTTTCGCTAAGTCTGTTCTTGCGGAATTTTCAAAGTGATATTCAGAAGCCCATAGAGGGCTAAGGAGAAAAAGGAAATATCTTCAGTTTAAAACTGGAAAGAAGCTTTTTGAGAAACTCCTTTGTGTTCTCTTAAATCATCTCACAGAGTTACAGCTTTCCACTCAAGAAGTCTTTCGCTAAGACTGTTCTTGTGGAATTTGCAAAGTGAAATTTGGAAGCCCATAGAGGGCTATGGTGAAAAACGAAATATCTTCCGTTAAAAACCGAAAAGAAGCTTTCTGAGAAACTGCTTTGTGTTCTGTTAGTTCATCTCACAGAGTTAAAGCTTTCCCCTCAAGAAGCCGTTCACTTGGACTTTTCTTGTGAAATTTTAAAAGTGATATTTGGAAACCCATTGAAGGCTATGGTGAAAAAGGAAATATCTTCCTTTAATAACTGGAAAGAAACTTTCTGAGAAACTGCCGTATGTTCTGTTAATACATCTCACCGAGTTACAGCTTTCCTCTCAAGAAGCCTTTCTGTAAGGCTCGTCTTGTGTAATGTGCAAAGTGATATTTGGAAGCCCATAGAGGAATATGGTGAAAAAGGAAATATCTTCCATTAAAAACTGGAAGGAAGATTTCTGAAAAACTGCTTTGTGTTTTGTTAATTCATCTCACAGAGTTATAGCTTTCCCCTCAAGAAGCCTTTGGCTAAGAGTGTTCTTCTGGAATTTGCAAGGTGATATTTGGTAGCCCAAAGAGGGCTTTGGTGAAAAAGGAAATATCTTCCGTTAAAAACTGGAAAGCAGCTTTTTGAGAAACTGCTTTGTGTCCTCTTAATTCATCTCACAGAGTTAAGGCTTTCCCCTCAGGAAGCCTTTCGCTAAGACTGTTCTTGTGGAATTTGCAAAGTGATATTTGGACGTCCAAAGAGGGCTATAGTGAAAAAGGAAATATCTTCAGTTAAAAACTGGAAAAAAGCTTTCTGAGAAATTGCTTTGTGTTCTGTTAATTCATTTCACAGAGTTACAGCTTTCCCCTCAAGAAGCATTTCGCTAACACTGTTCTTGTGTAATTTGCAAAGTGATATTTGGAATCCCAAAGACGGCTTTGGTAAAAAAGGAAATATCTTCCGTTAAAAACTGGAAAGAAGCTTTCTGAGAAAATACTTTGTGTTCTGTTAATTCATCGCACAGAGTTACAGCTTTCCCCTCAAGAAGCCTTTCGCTAAGACTGTTCTTGTGGTATTTAGAACGTGATATTAGAATCCCATAGAGGGCTATGTTGAAAAAGGAAATATTCTCCGTTAAAAACTGGAAAGAAGCTTTCTGCGAAACTGCTTTGTGTTCTTTTAATTCATCTCAGAGAGTTACAGCTTTCCCTGCAAGAAGCCTTTCGCTAAGACTGTTCTTGTTCAATTTGGGAAGTGATATTGAGAAGCCCATAGAGGGCTATGGTTCAATAGGAAGTATCCTAAGATAAAAACTGAAAAGAAGCTTTCTGACATACTGCTTTGTGTTCTAATAATTCATGTCACAGAGTTACAGCTTTCCCCTCAAGATGCCTTTCGCTAAGACTGTTCGTGTGGAATTTGCAAAGTGATATTTGGAAACCCATAGAGGGCTATCATGGAAAAAGAAATATCTTCCGTTAAAAACTGAAAAGAGGCATACTGAGAAACTGCTTTGTGTTCGGATAATTCATTTCACAGAGTTACAGCTTTCTCCTCAAGAAGCCTTTCGCTAAGGCTCTTCTTGTGGAATTTGCCAAGTGATATTTGGAAGCCCATAGAGGGCTATGCTGAAAAAGGAAATCTCTTTTATTAAAAACTGAAAAGAAGCTTTCTGAGAAACTGCTTTGTGTTCTGTTAATTCATCTCACAGAGTTACAGCTTTCCCCTGAAGAAGCCTTTCGCTAAGACTGTTCTTGTGGAATTTGCAAAGTGATATTTGGAAACCCCTGGAAGGTTATGGTGAAAATGAAATATCTTCCTTTAAAAACTGGAAAGAAGCTTTCTGAGAAACTGCTTTGTGTTCTGTTAGTTCATCTCACAGAGTTACAGCTTTCCACTCAAGAAGCCTTTCGATAAGGCTGGTCTTTTGGTATTTGCAAAGCGATATTTGCAAGCCCTTAGAGGGTTGTGGTGAAAAAGGAAATATCCTAAGATAAAAACTGGAAAGAAATTTTCTGAGAAACTGCTTTGTGTTCTGTTAATTCATCTCGCAGACATACAGCTTTCCCCTCAAGAAGTCTTTCGCTAAGACTGTTCTTGTGGAATTTGCAATGTGATATTTGGAAGCCCATGGAGGGCTAGGGTGAAAAAGGAAATATCTTCTGTTAAAAACACGGAAAAAGCTTTCTGATTACAGCTTTCCCCTCAAGAAGCCTTTCTCTAATACTGTTCTTGGGGAAATTGCAAAGTGATATTTGAAAGCTCATAGACGTCTATGGTTAAAAATGAAACATCTTCTGTAAAAACTGGAAAGAAGCTTTCTAAGAAACTGCTTTGTGTTCTGTAAATTCATCTCACAGAGTTACAGCATTCCCCTCAAGAAGCCTTTCGCTAATACTGTTCTTGTGGAATTTGCAAAGTGATCATTGGAAGGCCATAGAGGTCTACGGTGAAAAAGGAAATATCTTCAGTTAAAAAATGAAAAGAAGCTTTCTGAGAAACTGCTTTGTGTTCTGTTAATTCATCTCACAGAGTTACAGCTTTCCCCTCAGGAAGCCTTTCACTAAGACTGTTCTTGTGGAATTTGCAAAGTGATATTTGGAAGCTCATAGAGGGCTATGGTGAAAAAGGAAATATCTTCCGTTAAAAACTGGAAAGAGGCTTTCTGACCAACTGCTTTGTGTTCTGATAATTCAACTCACAGAGTAACATCTTTCCCCTCAAGAAGCCTTTCGCTTAGACTGTTTTTGTGGAAATTGGAAAGTGATACTTAGAATCCCACAGAGGGCTATGGTGAAAAAGGAAATATCCTAAGATAATACTGAAAAGAAGCTTTATGAAAAACTACATTGTGTTCTGTTAATTCATCTCACAGACTTACAGCTTTCCCCTCAAGAAGCCTTTCGCTAAGACTGTGCTCGTGGAATTTGCAAAGTGATATTTGGAAGCCCATAGAGGGCTACGGTTAAAAAGGAAACATCTTCCGTTAAAAACTGGAAAGAAGGTTTCTGAGAATCTGTTTTGTGTTCCGTTAATTCATCTCACAGACTTACAGCTTTCCCCTCAAGAAGCCTTTCGCTAAGTCTGTTCTCATGGATTTTGCAAAGTGATATTTGGAAGCCCGTAGAGGGGTACGGTTAAAAAGGAAACATCTTCCGTTAAAAACTGGAAAGATGCTTTCTGAGAAACTGCTTTGTGTTCTGTTAATTAATCTCACACAGTTACAATTTCCCCTCAAGAACCCTTTCGCTGAGACTGTTCTTGTGGAATTTGCAAAGTGATATTGGGAGGCCCATAGGCGGTATGGTGAAAAAGGAAATAACTTCCGATAAAAACTGGAAAGAAGCTTTCTGAGAAACTGCTCTGTGTTCTGTTAATTCGTCTCACACAGTTACAGCTTTCCCCTTAAGAAGCCTTTCCGTAAGACAGTTCTTTTGGAATTTGCAATGTGATATTTGGAAGCCCATGCAGGGCTATGGTGAAAAAGGAAATATCTTCAGTTAAAAACTGGAAAGAAACTTTCTGAGAAACGGCTTTGTGTTCTGTTAATTCATCTCACAGAATTACAGCTTTCCCTTCAAGAAGCCTCTCCCTAAGACTGTTCTTGTGGAATTTTCACAGTGATATTTGAAAGCCCTTAGAGGGCTATGGTGAAAAAGGAAATATCCTATATAAAACCTGAAAAGAAGCTTTCTGAGAACCTGCTTTGTGTTCTGTTAATTCATCTCACAGAGTTGCAGCTTTCACCTCAAGAAGTCGTTTATTAAGGATGTTCTTGTGGAATTTGCAAAGTGATATTTGGAAGACCATAGAGGGCTATGGTGAAAAAGGAAATATCCTACGATAAAAACCGAAAAGAAGCTTTCCGAGAAACGGCATGGTGTTCTCTTAATTCATCTCACCGAGTTGTAGCTTTCCCCTCAAGAAGCGATCACTAAGACTGTTCTTGTGGAATTTGCAAGGTGATATCTGGAAGCCCATAGAAGGCTATGGTGAGAAAGGAAATATCTTCCATTAAAAACTGGAAAGAGGCTTTCTGAGAAACTGCTTTGTGTTCTGTTAATTCATCTCACAGAGTTACAGCTTTCCCCTCAAGAAGACTTTTGCTAAGACTGTTCCTGTGGAATTTGCAAAGTGATATTTGGAAGCCGATGGAGGTCTATGGTGCAAAAGGAAACATCCTAAGATAAAAACTGAAAAGAAGCTTTCTGGGAAACTGCTTTGTGTTCTGTAGATTCATTTCACAGAGTTACAGCTTTCTCCTCAAGAAGCCTTTTGCAAAGGCTATTCTTGTGGCATTTGCAAAGTGGTATTTGGAAGCCCATCAAGGGCTAGGGTGAAAAAGGAAATAGCTTCAGTTAAAAACTGAAAAGGATCTTTTTGAGAAACTGCTTTGTGTTATGTTTATTCATCTCACAGAGTTACAGCTTTCCCCTCAAGAAGCCTTTCGCTAAGACTGTTCTTGTGGAATTTGGAATGTGATATTTGGAAGCCCGCAGAGGGCTTTGGTGAAAAACGAAACATCTTCCGTTAAAACCTGGAAAGAAGCTTTCTGAGAAACTGCTTTGTGTCCTGTTAATTCATTTCACAGAGATACAGCTTTCCCTTCAAGAAGCCTTTCGCTAAGAATGCTTTGTGGAATTTGTAAGGTGATATTTGGAGGCCGATAGAGGGCTATGGTGAAAAAGGAAATATCTTCAGTTAAAAACTGAAAGAAAGATTTCTGAGAAAATGCTTTGTGTTCTGTTAATTCATCTCACAGAGTTACAGCTTACCCCTCAAGAAGCCTTTCGCTAAGTCTGTTCTTGTGGAATTTAAAAAGTGATATTTGGAAGCCCAAGGGGGGCTTTGGTGGAAAAAAAATCTTCCGTTAAAAACTGGAAAGAAGCTTTCTGCGAAACTGCTTTGTGTTCTATTAATTCATCTCAGAGAGTTGCAGCTTTCCCTACAAGAAGCCTTTCGCTAAGACTGTTCTTGTGCAATTTGGGAAGTGATATATAGAAGCCCATAGAGGGCTATGGTGAAAAAGGAAATATCTTAAGATAAAAACTGAAAAGAAGCTTTCTGAGAAACTACTTTGTGTTCTGTTAGTTCATCTAACATAGTTACAGCTTGCCCCTCAAGAAGCAGTTCACTAAGACTGTTCTTGTGAAATTTGCCTTGTGTTCTGTTAATTCATCGCTCAGAGTTACAGCTTTCCACTCAAGGAGCCGTTCACTAAGACTGTTTTTCTGAAAATTGGAAAGTGATATTAGGAAGCCCATAGAGGGCTATTGTGGAAAAGGAAATATTTTCCGTTAAAAACTGGAAAGAAGCTTTAAGAGAAACTGACTTGTGTTCTGTTAATTCATCTCACAGAGTTACAGCTTTCCCCTCAAGAAGCCTTTCGCTAAGTCTGTTCTTGCGGAATTTTCAAAGTGATATTCAGAAGCCCATAGAGGGCTAAGGAGAAAAAGGAAATATCTTCAGTTTAAAACTGGAAAGAAGCTTTTTGAGAAACTCCTTTGTGTTCTCTTAAATCATCTCACAGAGTTACAGCTTTCCACTCAAGAAGTCTTTCGCTAAGACTGTTCTTGTGGAATTTGCAAAGTGAAATTTGGAAGCCCATAGAGGGCTATGGTGAAAAACGAAATATCTTCCGTTAAAAACCGAAAAGAAGCTTTCTGAGAAACTGCTTTGTGTTCTGTTAGTTCATCTCACAGAGTTAAAGCTTTCCCCTCAAGAAGCCGTTCACTTGGACTTTTCTTGTGAAATTTTAAAAGTGATATTTGGAAACCCATTGAAGGCTATGGTGAAAAAAGGAAATATCTTCCTTTAATAACTGGAAAGAAACTTTCTGAGAAACTGCCGTATGTTCTGTTAATACATCTCACCGAGTTACAGCTTTCCTCTCAAGAAGCCTTTCTGTAAGGCTCGTCTTGTGGAATTTGCAAAGTGATATTTGGAAGCCCATAGAGGAATATGGTGAAAAAGGAAATATCTTCCATTAAAAACTGGAAGGAAGATTTCTGAAAAACTGCTTTGTGTTTTGTTAATTCATCTCACAGAGTTACAGCTTTCCCCTCAAGAAGCCTTTGGCTTAGAGTGTTCTTCTGGAATTTGCAAGGTGATATTTGGTAGCCCAAAGAGGGCTTTGGTGAAAAAGGAAATATCTTCCGTTAAAAACTGGAAAGCAGCTTTTTGAGAAACTGCTTTGTGTCCTCCTAATTCATCTCACAGAGTTAAGGCTTTCCCCTCAGGAAGCCTTTCGCTAAGACTGTTCTTGTGGAATTTGCAAAGTGATATTTGGACGTCCAAAGAGGGCTATAGTGAAAAAGGAAATATCTTCAGTTAAAAACTGGAAAAAAGCTTTCTGAGAAATTGCTTTGTGTTCTGTTAATTCATTTCACAGAGTTACAGCTTTCCCCTCAAGAAGCATTTCGCTAACACTGTTCTTGTGTAATTTGCAAAGTGATATTTGGAATCCCAAAGACGGCTTTGGTAAAAAAGGAAATATCTTCCGTTAAAAACTGGAAAGAAGCTTTCTGAGAAAATACTTTGTGTTCTGTTAATTCATCGCACAGAGTTACAGCTTTCCCCTCAAGAAGCCTTTCGCTAAGACTGTTCTTGTGGTATTTAGAACGTGATATTAGAATCCCATAGAGGGCTATGCTGAAAAAGGAAATATTCTCCGTTAAAAACTGGAAAGAAGCTTTCTGCGAAACTGCTTTGTGTTCTTTTAATTCATCTCACAGAGTTACAGCTTTCCCCTCAAGATGCCTTTCGCTAAGACTGTTCTTGTGGAATTTGCAAAGTGATATTTGGAAACCCATAGAGGGCTATCATGGAAAAAGAAATATCTTCCGTTAAAAACTGAAAAGAGGCATACTGAGAAACTGCTTTGTGTTCAGATAATTCATTACACGGAGTTACAGCTTTCTCCTCAAGAAGCCTTTCGCTAAGGCTCTTCTTGTGGAATTTGCCAAGTGATATTTGGAAGCCCATAGAGGGCTATGCTGAAAAAGGAAATCTCTTTTATTAAAAACTGAAAAGAAGCTTTCTGAGAAACTGCTTTGTGTTCTGTTAATTCATCTCACAGAGTTACAGCTTTCCCCTCAAGAAGCCTTTCGCTAAGACTGTTCTTGTGGAATTTGCAAAGTGATATTTGGAAACCCCTGGAAGGTTATGGTGAAAATGAAATATCTTCCTTTAAAAACTGGAAAGAAGCTTTCTGAGAAACTGCTTTGTGTTCTGTTAGTTCATCTCACAGAGTTACAGCTTTCCCCTTCAGAAGCCTTTCGATAAGGCTGGTCTTTTGGTATTTGCAAAGCGATATTTGCAAGCCCTTAGAGGGTTGTGGTGAAAAAGGAAATATCCTAAGATAAAAACTGGAAAGAAATTTTCTGAGAAACTGCTTTGTGTTCTGTTAATTCATCTCGCAGACTTACAGCTTTCCCCTCAAGAAGCCTTTCCGTGAGACTGTTCTTGTGGAATTTGCAAAGTGATATTTGGAAGCCCATTGATGGCAAAGGTGAAAAAGGAAATATCCTAAGATAAAAACTGAAAAGAAGCTTTCTTAGCAACTGCTTTGTGTTTTGTTAATTCATCTCACAGAGTTACAGCTTTCCCCTCAAGAAGCCTTTCTCTAAGACTGTTCCTGTGGAATTTGCAAAGTGATATTTGGAAGCCCACATTGGTCTATGGTGAAAAAGGAAATATCTTCCGTTAAAAACTGTAAAGAAGTTTCTGAGAAACTGTTTTGTGTTCTCTTAATTCACCTCAGAGAGTTACTGCTTTCCCCTCAAGAAGCCTTTCGCTAAGACTGTTCTTGTGGAATATGGAAACTGATATTTGGATGCCCTTAGAGGGCTATGGTGAAAAAAGAAATATCTTCCGTTAAAAACTGGAAAGAAGCTTTCTGAGAAACTGCTTTGTGTTCTGTTAATTCATCTCACAGTGTTACAGCTTTCCCCTCAAGAAGCCTTTCGCTAAGACTGTTTTTGTGGAATTTGGAAAGTGATATTTGAAAGCCCATAGAGGGCTATGGTGAAAAAGGAATTATGTTCAGTTAATAACTGGAAAGAAGCTTTCTGAGAAACTGCTTGGTGTTCTGTTAATTTGCCTCATAGAGTTACAGGTTTCCCTTCAAGAAGGTTTTTGCTAAGGCTGTTCTTGTGGAATTTGGAAAGTGATACTAGGAAGACCAATGTGGGCTAATGTGAAAAAGTGAATATCTTCCCTTAAAAACTGGAAAGAAGCTTTCTGAGAAACTGCTTTGTGTTCTGGTGATTCTTCTCACAGAATTACAGCTTTGCCCTCAAGAAGCCTTTTGTTAAGACTGTTCTTCTGGAATTTGCAAAGTGATATTTGGAAGCCCTTAGAGGTCTATGGTGAAAAAGGAAATATCCTAAGATAAAAACTGAAAAGAAGCATTCTGAGAAACTGCTTTGTGTTCTGTTGATTCATCTCACAGAATTTCAGCTTCCCCCTCAAGAATCTTTCTCTAAGACTGTTCTTGTGGAATTTGCAAAGTGATATTTGGAATCCCTTAGAGGGCTATGGAGAAAAAGGAAATATCCTAAGATAAAAACTGAAAAGAAGCTTTCTGAGAAGCTGTTTAGTGTTCTGTTAATTCATTTCAAAGTGCTACAGCTTTCCCCTCAAGAAGACTTTCGCTAAGACTGTTGTTGTGGAGTGTGCAAAGTGATATTTGCAAGTCCATAGAGGGCTATGGTGAACAAGGAAATATTTTCCATTAAAAACTGAAAAGAAGCTTTCTGAGAAACAACTTTGTATTCTGTTTATTCATCTCACATAGTTACAGCTTTCCCCTCAAGTTGTCTTTCGCTAAGACTGTTCTTGTGAAATTTGCAAAGTGATACTTGGAAGCCGATACAGGGCTATGGTGAAAAAGGAAATATCTTCCGTTAAAAATTGGAAAGAAGCTTTCTGAGAAACTGCTTTTTGTTCTGTTAATTCTTCTCAAAGAGTTACAGATTTCCCCTCAAGAAGCCTTTCGCTAAAACTGTTCTTGTGGTATTTGCAGAGTGATATTTCGAAGCCCTTATATGGCTATGGTGAAAAAGGAAATATCCTAAGGTAAAAACTGAAAAGAAGCTTTCTGAGAAACTGCTTCGTGTCTGTAAATTCATCTCACAGAGTTACAGCTTTCCCCTCAAGTAGCCTTTCACTAAGACGGTTGTTGTGGAATTTACAAAGAGATATTTGGAAGCCTAGAGAGGGCTATGGCGAAAAAGGAAATATCTTCCGTTAAAAACTGGAAAGAAGCGTTCTGAGAAACTGCTTTCTGTTCTCTTAATTCATCTCACCGAGTTACAGCTTTCCCCTCAAGAAGCCTTTCGCTAAGACGGTTCTTGAGGAATTTGCAAAGTGATATTTGGAAGCCCATAGAGGGCTATGGTGAGCAAGGAAATATCTTCACTTAAAAACTGGAAAGAAGCTTTCTGAGAAACTGCTTTGTGTTCTGTTAATTCATCTCACCGAGTTACAGCTTTTCTCTCAAGAAGTCGTTTGCTAAGACTCTTCTTGTGGAATTTGCAAAGTGATATTTGGAAGCCCATATAGGGCTATGGTGAATAGGAAATATCTTGCGTTAAAAACTGGAAATAAGGCTTCTGAGAAACTGCTTTGTGTTCTGTTAATTCATCTCACAGAGTTGCAGCTTTCCCTTCATTAAACCTTTCGCTAAGGCTGTTCTTGTGGAATTTGCAAAGTGATAGTTGGAAGCCCATAGAGGCCTATTGTGAAAAAGAAAATATCTTCCGTTAAAAACTGGAAAGAAGCTGTCTGAGAAACTGCTTTGTGTTCTGTTAATTCATCTAACAGAGTTACAGCTTTTCCCTCAAAAAACCTTTCGCTAAGGCTGGTCCTGTGGAATTTGCAAAGTGATATGTGGAAGCCCATAGAGCGCTCTGGTGAAAAAGGAAATATCCTAAGATAAAAACTGAAAAGAATCTTTCTGAGAAACTGCTTTGTGTTCTCTTAATTCGTCTCACAGTATTACAGGATTCCCTTCAAGAAGCCTTTCGCTAAGACTGTTTTTGTGGAATTTGCAAAGTGATAATTGGAAGCCCTTAGAGGGCTATGGCGAAAAAGGAAATATCCTAGATAAAAACTGAAAAGAAGTTTTCTGAGAAACTGTTTTTTCATCTGTTAATTCATCTCACAGAGTTACAGCTTTCCCCTCAAGAAACCTTTCTTTAAGACTGTTCTTGTGGAATTTGCAAAGTGATATTTGAAAGCCCAAAGAGGTCTATGGTGAAAAAGGAAGTATCCTAAGATAAAACTTAAAAGAAGCTTTCTGAGAAACTGTTTTGTGTTCCGTTAATCCATCTCGGGGATTTACAGTATCCCCCTCAAGAAGTCTTTCGCTAAGACTGTTCTTGTGGAATTTCCAAAGGGATATTTGGAAGCCCATACAGGGCTATGGTGAAAAAGGAAATATCTTCAGTGAAAAATTGGAAAGAAGCTTTCTGAGAATCTGCTTTGTTTTCTGTTAATTCGTCTCACAGAGTTACAGCATACCCCTCTTGAAGCCTTTCCCTAAGACTGTTCTTGTGAAATTTGCAAAGTGATATTTGGAAGCCCATAGAGGTCTACGGTGAAAAAGGAAATATCCTAATATAAAAACTTAAAAGAAGATTTCTGAGAAACTGCTTTGTGTTCTGTTAATTCATCTCATAGAGTTGCAGCTTTCCCCTCAAGAAGATTTTCTGTAAGACTGTTCTTGTGGAATTTGCAAAATGATATTTGGAAGACCATATAGGGCTTTGGTGAAAAAGGAAATATCCTAAGATAAAAACTGAAAAGAATCTTTTTGAGAAACAGCCTTGTGTTCTGTGGATTCGTCTCACAGAGTTAGAGCTTTGCCCCCCAGAAGTCTTTCGCTAAGACTGTTCTTTTGGAATTTACAAAGTGATATTTGGAAGCCCATAGACGGCTATGGTAATGAAGGAAATATCCTAAGATAAAAACGGAAAAGAAGTTTCTGATAAACTGCTTTGTGTTCTGTCATTTCATCTCACAGAGTTACAGCTTTCCCCTCAAAAAGCCTTTGGTTAAGACGGTTTTTGTGGAATTTAAAAAGTGATATTTGAAAGCCCATAGATGGCAAGGGTGAAAAAGGAAATATCCTACGTTAAAACCCTTAAAGAAATTTTCTGAGAAACTGCTTTTTGATCTGTTAATTCATCTCATAGAGTTACAGCTTTCCCCTCAAGAAGCCTTTCATTAAGACGGTTTTTGTGGAATTTGCAACGTGATATTTCGAAGCCCATAGAGGGCTATGGTGAAAAAGGAAATATCGTATGATAAAAACTGAAAAAAAGCTTTCTGAGAAACCGCTTTGTGTTCCGTTAATTCATCTCACAGAGTTACAGCTTTCCCCTCAGGAATCCTTTCGGTAAGACTGTTCTTGTGGAATTTGCAAAGTGATATTTGGAAGCCCTTATGGGGCTATGGTGAAAAAGGAAATATCCTAAGATAAAAACTGAAAAGAAGCTTTTTGAGAAACTGCTTTGTGGTCTGTTGATTCATCTCACAGAGTAACAGCTTTGCTCCCAAGAAGTCTTTCGTTAAGACTGTTCTTGTGGAATTTGAAAAGGGATATTTGGAGGCCCATAGAGGGCTATGGAGAAAAAGGAAATATCCCATGATAAAAACTGAAAAGAAGCTTTCTGAGAAACTGTTTTGTGTTTTGTTAATTCATCTTACAGAGTTACAGGTTTCCCCTCAAGAAGCCTTTCGTTAAGACTGTTCTTGTGGAATTTAAAAAGTGATATTTGTAAGCCCATAGAGGGCTACGGTGAAAAAGGAAATATCCTAGGATTAAAACTCTAAAGAAGCTTTCTGCGAAACTGAATTTGATGTGTTAATTCATCTCACAGAGTTACAACTTTCCCCTCAAGAAGCCTTTCGCTAAGACTGTTCTTGTGGAATTTGCAAAGTGATATTTGGAAGTCCATAGAGGGCTAAGTTGAAAAAGGAAATATCTTCAGTTAAAAACTGGAAAGAAGCTTTCTGAGAAACTACTTTGGGTTCTGTTAATTCATCTCACAGAGTTTCAGCTTTCCCCTCAAGAAACCCTTCGCGAACAGTGCTCTTGTGGAATTTGCGAAGTTATATTTGGATGTCCATATAGGGCTATTGTGAAAAAAGAAATATCTTAAGATAAAAACTGAAAAGAAGCTTCTTGAGAGACTGCTTTGTGTTGGGTTAATACACCTCACCGAGTTACAGCTTTGCCCTCCGGAAGCCTTTCGCTAAAACTGTTCTTGTGGAATTTGCAAAGTGTTGTTTGGAAGCCCATAGAGGGCTCTGGTGACAAAGGAAATATCCTAAGATAAAAACTGAAAAGAAGCTTTCTGAGAAACATCTTCGTGTTCTGTTAATACATCTCACAGTGTTGCAGCTTCATCTCAAGAAACCTTTCGCTAAGACTGTTCTAGTGGACTTTATAATTTGATATTTGGAAGCCCAATGAGGGCTATGGTGAAAAAGGAAATATCCTAAGATAAAAACCGAAAAGATGCTTTCAGAGAAACGGCTTTTTGTTCTGTTAATTCATATCACAGAGTTTCACCATTCCCCTCAAGAAGCCTTTCCCTAAGACTGTTGTTGTGGAATTTGCAGAGTGATATATCGAAGCCCTCAGACGCCTATGGTGAAAAAGGAAATATCTTCCGTTAAAAACTGGAAAGAAGCTTTCTGAGAAACTGCTTTGTGTTCTGTTAATTCATCTCACAGTGTTACAGCTTTCCCCTCAAGAAGCCTTTCGCTAAGACTGTTCTTGTGGAATTTGCAAAGTGATATTTGGAAGCCCATAGAGAGCTTTCGTTAAAAAGGAAATATCTTCAGTTAAAAACTGGAAAGAAGCTTTCTGAGAAACTGCTTTGTGTTCTCTTATTTCATTTCACAGAGTTACAGCTTTCCCCTCCAGAAGCCTTTCGCTAAGGCTGTTCTTGAGGAATTTACAAAGTGACATTTGGAAGCCCATAGAGGGTTATGGCGAAAAAGGAAATATCCTAAGTAAAAAACCGTAAAGAAGCTTTCTGAGAAGCTGCATTGTGTTCTCTTAATTCATCTCACAGAGTTACAGCTGTCCCATCAAGAAGCCGTTCACTAAGACTGTTCCTGTGGAATTCGCAAGGTGATAGTTGGAAGTCCATAGAGTGCTACGGTGAGAAAGGAAATATCTTCCATTAAAAACTGCAAAGAAATTTTCTGAGAAACTGCTTTGTGTTCTGTTAATTCATCTCACAGAGTTACAGCTTTCTTCTCAAGAAGCCATTCGCTAAGACTGTTGTTGTGGAATTTGCAAAGTGATATTTGGAAGCCCATAGAGGGCAATGGTGTAAAAGTAAGTATCTTCCGTTAAAACCTGGAAAGAAAGTATCTGAGAAACTGTTTTGTGTTCTGTTAATTCATCTCACAGAGTTACTGCTTTACCCTCAAGAAGTCTTTCTGTAAGTCTGTTCTTGTGGAACTTGCAAAGTGATATTTGGAACCCTTAGATGGCTATGCTGATAAAGGAAATATCTGCAGTTAAAAACTGGAAAGAAGCCTTCTGAGAAACAGCTTTGTGTTCTGTTAATCCATCTCAGAGAGTTACAGCATCCACCTCAAGAAGTCTTTCGCTAAAACTGTTCTTTTGGAATTTCCAAAGTGATATTTGGAAGCCCATAGAGGGCTACGGTGAAAAAGGTAATATCTTAAAAACTGAAAAGAAGCTTTCTGAGAAACTGCTTTCTGTTCTGTTAATTCGTCTCACAGATTTTCAGCTTTCCCAGAAAGAAGTCTTTCGCTAAGACTGTTCTTGTGGAATTTACAAAGTGATAATTGGAAGTCCATGGAGGGCTATGGTGAAACTGCAAATATCTTCAGTTAAAAACTGGAAAGAAGTGTCTGAGAAACTGCTTTGGGTTCTGTTAATTCATCTCACAGAGTTACATCTTTCCCTTCAAGAAGCCTTTCCCTAAGACTGTTCTTGTGGAATTTTGCAAAGTGATATTTGGAAGACCATAGAGGGCTATGGTGAAAAAGGAAGTATCCTAAGATAAAAACTGAAAAGAAGCTTTTTGTGAAACTGCTTTGTGTTCTCTTAATTCATCTCACAGGGTTTTAGCTTTTCCTTGAAGAAGACTTTCGCTAAGACTGTCCTTGTGGTATTAGCAAAGTGTCATTTGAAAGCCCATAGAGGGCTATGTTGAATAAGGAAATATCATAAGATAAAAACTGAAAAGAAGCTTTTTGACAAACTACTTTGCGTTTTGTTAATTCATCTCACAGAATTACAGTTTTCCCCACAAGACGCCTTTCACAGAGTTACAGCTGTTCGTGTGGAATTTGCAGAGTGATATTTGGAAGCCCATAGAGGGCTACGGTGATAAAGGAAATATTCTAAGATAAAAACCGAAAAGAAGCTTTCCTGGCCACTGCTTTGTGTTCTGTTAATTCATCTCACAGTGTTACAGCTTTCCCCTGAAGAAGCCTTTCCCTAACACTGTTCTTGTGGAATTTGCAAAGTGATATTTGGAAGCCCATAGAGGGCTATGGTGAAAAAGGAAATATCTTCAGTTAAAAACTGGAAAGAACCTTTCTGAGAAACCGCTTTTTGATCTGTTAATTCATCTCACAGTGTTACAGCTTTCGCCTCATAAAGCCTTCCACTAAGACTGTTCTTGTGGAATTTGCAAAGTGATATGTGGAAGCCCATAGAGCGCTCTGGTGAAAAAGGAAATATCCTGCGATAAAAACTGAAAAGAAGGTTTTTTGAGAATCTGCTTTGCGTTCTCTTAATTCATCTCACAGTGTTTTAGCTTTGCCCTCAAGAACCCTTTCGCTAAGACTGTTCTTGTGGAATTTGAAAAGTGATATATGGAGGCCCATAGAGGGCTATGGTGGAAAAGGAAATATCCTAAGATAAAAACTGAAGAGAAGCTTTTTTACCAACTACTTTGTGTTCTGTTAATTCATCTCACAGAGTTACAGCTTTCCATTCAGGAAGCCTTTCGGTAAGCCTCTTCTTGTGGAATTTGCAAGGTGATATTTGGAAGGCCATAGAGGGCTATGGTGAGAAAGGAAATATCCTAAGATAAAAACCTTAAAGAAGCTTTCTGAGAGACTGCTTTGTGTTCTGTTAATTCATGTCACAGAGTTTCACCTTTCCCCTCAAGAAGTCTTTATCTAAGACTGTTCTTGTGGAATTTGCAAAGTGATATTTGGAAGACCATAGAGGGCTGTGCTGAAAAAGGAAATATCTTCCGTTAAAAACTGGAAAGAAGCTTCCTGAGAAACTGCTTTGTTTTCTGTTAATTCATCTCACAGAGTTACAGCTTTACCCTCAAGAAGTCTTTCACTAAGACTGTTCTTGTGGAATTTGCAAAGTGATATTTGGAAGCCCATAGAAGGCTATGGTGAGAAAGGAAATATCCTAAAATAAAATCCTTAAAGAATCTTTCTGAGAAACTGCTTTGGATTCTGCTATTTCATCTCACAGAATTACAGCTTCCCCCTCAAGAAGTCTTTCTCTAAGACTGTTCTTGTGGAAATTGCAAAGTGATATTTGGAAGCCCATAGAGGGCTCTGGTGAAAAAGGAAATATCCTAAGATAAAAACTGAAAAGAAGTTTTCTGAGAAACTGCTTTGTGTTCTGTTTATTCATCCCACAGATTTACAGCTTTCCCCTCAAGAAGTCTTTCGCTAAGACAGTTCTTGTGGAATATGCAAGGTGATATTTGGAAGCCCATAGAGGGCTGTGGTGAAAAAGGAAATATCCTAAGATAAAAATTTTAAAGAAGCCTTCAGAGAAACTGCTTTGTGTTCTGTTAGTTCATCTCACAGAGTTACACCATTCCCCTCAAGAATCCTTTCGCTAAGACTGTTCTTGTGGAATTTGCAAAGTGATATTTGGAATCCCTAAGAGCCCTATGGTGAAAAAGGAAATATCTTGCGTTAAAAACTTGAAAGAACTTTTATGAGAAACTGCTTTGTGTTCTGTTAATTCATCTCACAGAGTTACAGCTTTCCCCTCAATAAATCTTTCGCTAAGACTGTTCTTGTGGAATTTGCAAAATGATATCTGGAAGCCCATAGAGGGCTGTTTTGAAAAAGGAAATATCCTAAGATAAAAACTGAAAGGAAGCTTCTTGAGAAACGACTTTGTGTTATTTTAATTCATCTCACAGGTTTACAGCATTGCCCTCCAGAAGCCTTTCGCTAATACTATTGTTGTGGAATTTGCAAAGTGATATTTGGAAGCCCACAGTGGGCTCTGGTGAAAAAGGAAATATCCTAAATTGAAAACAGAAAAGAAGCTCTCTGAGAAACTGCTTTGTGTTCTGTTAATTCATCTCACAGAGTTACAGCTTTCCCTTCAAGAAGCCTTTCGCTAAGACTGTTTTTCTGGAATTTCCAAAGTGATTTTTCGAAGTCCATAGAGGACTAGGGTGAAAAAGAAAATATCTTCCGTTAAAAACTGCAAAGAAACTTTCTGAGAAACTTCTTTGTTTTCTTTTAATTCATCTCACAGAATTACAGATTTCCCTTCAAGAAACCTTTCGATAAGGCTGTCTTGTGGAATCTGGAAAGTGATATTTGTAAGCCTATAGAGGGCTACGTTGAAAAATGAAATATCTCCCGTTAAAAACTGGAAAAAAGCTCTCTAAGAAACTGCTTTGTGCTCTGTTAATTCATCTCACAGAGTTACAGCTTTCCCCTCAAGAAGCCTTTCGTTAAGACTGTTCTTGTGAATTTGGAAAGTGATATTTGGAAGCCCTTAGATGGCTATGCTGAAAAAGGAAACATCTTCAGTTACAAACTGGAAAGAAGCTTTCTGAGAAACTACTTTGTGTTCTGTTAATTCATCTCACAGAGTTACAGATTTCCCTTCAAGAAGCCTTTCGCTAAGACTGTTCTTGTGGAATTTGCAAAGTGATATTTCGAAGCCCATAGAGGGCTACGGTGAAAAAGGAAATATCTTCAGTTAAAAACTGGAAAGAAGTTGTCTGAGAAACTGCTTTCTGTTCTGTTAATTCATCTCACAGAGTTACAGCTTTCCCCTCAAGAAGCCTTTCGCTAAGGCTGTTCTTGTGGAATTTGCAAAGTTATATTTGGAAGCCCATAGAGGACTACGGTGAAAAAGAAAATATCTTCTGTTAAAACTGGAAAGAAACTTTCTGAGAAACTGTTTTGTGTTCTGTTAATAAATCTCACAAATTACAGCTTTCCCTTCAAGAAGCCTTTCACCAGGATGTCTTGTGGAATCTGGAAAGTGATATTTGTAAGCCCATAGAGGGATATGTTGAAAAAGGAAATATCTTCCATTAAAACCTGGAAAGAAGCATTCTGAGAAACTGTTTTGTGTTCTGTTAATTCATCTCAGAGTTACTGCTTTCCCCTCAAGAAGCCTTTCGCTAAGACGGTTCTTGTGGAATTTCCAAAGTAATATTTGAAAGCCCATAGAGGGCTATGGTGAAAAAGGAAATATCTTCAGTGAATACCTGTAAAGAAGGTTTCTGAGAAACTGCTTTGTGTTCTCTCAATTCTTCTCACCGAGATACAGCTTTCCCCTCAAGAAGCCTTTTGCTAAGACTGCTCTTGTGGAATTTGCAAAGTGATATTTTGAAGCCCATAGAGGGCTATGGTGAAAAAGGAAATATCCTAAGATAAAAACTGAAAAGAATCATTCTGAGAAACTACTTTGTGTTTTGCTAATTCATCTCACAAAGTTACAGCTTTCCCTTCAGGAAGCCTTTCGCTAAGGCTGTTCTTGTGGAATTGGCAAAGTGATATTTGGAAGCCCATAGAGGGCTATTGTGAAAAAGGAAATATCTTCCGTTAAAATCTTCAAAGAAGCATTCTGAGAAATTGATTTATGTTCTGTTAATTCATCTCACAGACTTACAGCATTCCCTTCATGAAGTCTTCGCTAAGGCTGTTCTTGTGGAATTTGCAAAGTGATATTTCGAAGCCCATAGAGGACTATGGTGAAAAAGAAAATATCTTCCGTTAAAAACTGGAAAGAGTCTTTCGGAGAAACTGCTTTGTGTTCTGTTAATTCATCTCAAAGAATTACAGCTTTCCCTTCAAAAAGCCTTTCGCTAAGGCTGTCTTGTGGAATCTGGAAAGTGTTATTTGTAAGAGCATAGAGGGCTATGCTGAAAAAGGAACTATCTTCCGTTAAAAACTGGAATGAAGCTTTCTGAGAAACTGCTTTGAGTTCTGTTAATTCATCTCACAGAGTTACAGCTTTCCCCTCAAGAAGCCTTTCGTTAAGACTGTTGTTGTGGAATTTGCAAAGTGATATTTGGAAGCCCATAGAGGGCTGTGGTAATAAAGGAAATATCTTCCGTTAAAAACTGGAAAGAAGCTTTCTGAGAAACTGCTTTGTGTTCTGTTAATTCATCTCACAGAGTTACAGCTTTCCGCTAAAGAAGACTTTCGCTAAGACTCTTCTTGGGGAATTTGCAAAGAGGTATTTGGAAGCCCATTGAGGGCTATGATGAAAAAGGAAATATCTTCCGTTAAATTGGAAAGAAGCTTTCTGAGAAACTGCTTTGTGTTCTGTTAATTCATCTCACAGAGTTACAGATTTCCCTTCAAGAAGCCTTTCGCTAAGTCTGTTCTTGTGGAATTTGCAAAGTGATATTTCGAAGACCATAGAGGGCTACGGTGAAAAAGGAAATATCTTCAGTTAAAAACTGGAAAGAAGCTGTCTGAGAAACTGCTTTCTGTTCTGTTAATTCATCTCACGGAGTTACAGCTTTCCCCTCAAGAATCCTTTCGCTAAGACTGTTCTTGTGGAATTTCCAAAGTGATATTTGGAAGCCCATAGAGGACTACGGTGAAAAAGAAAATATCTTCCGTTAAAACTGGAAAGAAACTTTCTGAGAAACTGCTTTGTGTTCTGTTCATAAATCTCACAGAGTTATTGCTTTCCCTTCAAGAAGCCTTTCGCCAAGGATGTCTTGTGGAATCTGGAAAGTGATATTTGTAAGCCCATAGAGGGCAATGTTGAAAAAGGAAATATCTTCCATTAAAACCTGGAAAGAAGCTTTCTGAGAAACTGTTTTGTGTTCTGTGAATTCATCTCAGAGTTACTGCTTTGTCCTCAAGAAGCCTTTCACTAAGACTGTTCTTGTGGAATTTCCAAAGTGTTGTTTGGAAGCCCATAGAGGGCTACGGTGAAAAAGGAAATATCTTCCGTTAAAAACTGGAAAAAAGCTTTCTGAGAAACTGCTTTGTGTTCTGTTAATTCATCTCACAGAGTTTCAGCTCTCCCCTCAAGAAGCTTTCCGCTAAGACTGTTTTTCTGGAATTTGCAAAGTGATATTTCGAAGCCCATAGAGGGCTATGGTGAAAAAGGAAATATCTTCCGTGAAAACCTGTAAAGAAGGTTTCTGAGAAAGTGATTTGTGTTCTCTCAATTCTTCTCACAGAGATACAGCTTTCCCCTCAAGAAGCCTTTTGCTAAGACTACTCTTGTGGAATTTGCAAAGTGATATTTTGAAGCCCATAGAGGGCTATGGTGA
Source organism: Chlorocebus sabaeus (assembly GCF_047675955.1). Taxonomy (NCBI): domain Eukaryota; kingdom Metazoa; phylum Chordata; class Mammalia; order Primates; family Cercopithecidae; genus Chlorocebus; species Chlorocebus sabaeus. Next base: position 228,591 of record NW_027327682.1, on the reverse strand, counting down.
AAAAGGAAATATCCTAAGATAAAAACTGAAAAGAATCATTCTGAGAAACTGCTTTGAGTTTTGCTAATTCATCTCACAAATTTACAGCTTTCCCTTCAGGAAGCCTTTCGCTAAGGCTGTTCTTGTGGAACTGGCAAAGTGATATATGGAAGCCCATAGAGGGCTATTGTGAAATAGGAAATATCTTCCGTTAAAAATTTCAAAGAAGTACTCTGAGAAATTAATTTATGTTCTGTTAATTCATCTCACAGACTTACAGCTTTCCCTTCATGAAGTCTTCGCTAAGGCTGTTCTTGTGGAATTTGCAAAGTGATATTTCGAAGCCCATAGAGGACTACGGTGAAAAAGAAAATATCTTCCGTTAAAAACTGGAAAGACTCTTTCAGAGAAACTGCTTTGTGTTCTGCTAATTCATCTCACAGAATTACAGCTTTCCCTTCAAGAAGCCTTTCGCTAAGGCTGTCTTGTGGAGTCTGGAAAGTGTTTTTTGTAAGAGCACAGAGGGCTATGCTGAAAAAGGAAATATTTTCCCTTAAAAACTGGAATGAAGCTTTCTGAGAAACTGCTTTGTGTTCTGTTAATTCATTTCACAGAGTTACATCTTTCCCCTCAAGAAGCCTTTCGTTAAGACTGTTCATGTGGAATTTGCAAAGTGATATTTGGAAGCCCATAGAGGGCTATGATGAAAAAGGAAATATCTTTCGTTAAAAGCTGTAAGGAAGCTTTCTGAGAAACTGCTTTGTGTTCTGTTAATTCTTCTCAGAGAGTTACAGCTTTCCACTCAAGAAGCCTTTCGCTAAGACTGTTCTTGTGAAATTTTCATGGTGATATTTGGAAGCCCATAGAAGGCTATGGTGAAAAATTAATTATACTAAGATAAAAACTGAAAAGAAGCATTCTGAGTAACTGCTTTGTGTTCTGTTAATTCATCTCACAGAGTTAAAACTTTCCTCTCAAGAAGCCTTTCCCTAAGACTGTTCTTGTGGAATTTGGAACGTGATATTTAGAAGAACATAGAGGGCTGTAATGAAAAAGGAAATATACCGAGACAAAAACTGGAGAGAAACTTTCTGAGAAAATGCTGCGTGTTCTGTTAATTCATCTCACAGATTTACAGCTTTCCCCTTAAGAAACCTTTCGCTAAGACTGTTCTTGTGCAATATGCAAAGTGATATTTGGAAGCCATTAGAGGGCTATGGTGAGAAAGGAAATATCTTCCGTTAAAAACTGGAAAGAAGCTTTCTGAGAAACTGCTTTATTTTCTGATAATTCACCCCACAGAGTTACAGCTTTCCCCTCAAGAAGCCTTTCCCCAAGACAGTTCTTGTGAAATTTGGAAAGTGATATTTAGAAGCCCAAAGAGAGCTGTGGTGAAAAAGGAAATATCTTAAGATAAAAAGTGAAGAAAAGCTCTCTGAGAAACTGCTTTGTGTTCCGTTAATTCATTTCACAGAGTTACAGCCTTCCAATCAAGAAGCCTTCCGCTAAGACTGTTCTTGTGGAATTTGGAAAGTGATATTTGGAAGCTCATAGAGGGCTATTGTAAAAAAGGAAATATCTTCAGTTAAAAACTGGAAAGAAGATTTCTGAGAAACTGCTTTGTGTTCTGTTAATTCATTTCACAGAGTTACAGCTTTCCCCTCAAGAAGCCTTACGCTGAGACTGTTCTTGTGGAATTTGCAAAGTGATAATTGGAAGCCCATAGAGGGCTTGGAGAAAAAGAACATATCTTCCGTAAAAAACTGCAAGGAAGCTTTCTGAGAAACTGCTTTGTGTTCTGTTAATTCATCTCACAGAGTTACACCTTTCCCCTCAAAAAGCCTTTCGCCAAGCCTGTTCTTGTGGAATTTGCAAAGTGATATTTGGAAGCCCATAGAGGGTTACGGTGAAAAAGGAAATATCTTCGGTTAAAAACTGGAAAGAAGCTTTCTGAGAAACTGCTTTGTGTTCTGTTAATTCATAACACAGCGTTACAGCTTTCCCCTCAAGAAGCCTTTCACTAAGCCTGTTCTTGTGGAATTTGCAAAGTGATATTTGGAAACCCATAGACGTCAATGTGAAAAAGGAAATATACTAAGATAAACCTCAAAAGAAGCTTTCTGATCTACTGCTTTGTGTTCTGTTAATTCATCTCACAGAGTTACAGCTTTCCCCTCAAGAAGCCTTTCGCTAAGACTGTTCTTGTGGAATTTGCAAAGTGATATTTGGAAGACCAAAGAGGGCTATAGTGAAAAAGGAAATATCTTCAGTTAAAACTGGAAAGAAGATTTCTGAGAAACTGCTTTGTGTTCTGATAATTCATCTCACAGAGTTACAGCTTTCCCCTCAGGAAGCATTTCGCTAACACTGTTCTTCTGTAATTTGCAAAGTGATATTTGGAAGCCCAAAGACGACTTTGTTAAAAAAGGAAATGTCTTCCGTTAAGCCCTCTATGGGCTTCCAATATCACTTTGAAAATTCCACAAGAACAGTCTTAGCGAAAGGCTTCTTGAAGTGAAAGCTGTAAGTCTGTGAGATGAATTAACAGAACACAAAGCAGTTTCTCAGAAAGCTTCTTTGCAGTCTTTAACGGAAGATATTTCCTTTTTCACCATAGCCCTCTATGAACTTCTAAAAATTCTTGTGGAATTTGCAAAGTGATATTTGGAAACCCATCGAGGGCTATCGTGGAAAAGGAAATATCTTCCGTTAAAAACTGAAAAGAGGCATTCTGAGAAACTGCTTTGTGTTCTGATAATTCATTTCACAGAGTTACCGCTTTCTCCTCAAGAAGCCTTTCGCTAAAACTCCTCTTGTGGAATTTGCCAAGTGATATTTGGAAGCCCATAGGGGGCTATGGTGAAAAAGGAAATTCTTCCGTTCAAAACTGGAAAGAAGCTTTCGGAGAAACTGCTTTGTGTTCTGTTAATTCATCTCAGAGAGTTACAGCTTTCTCCTCAAAAAGTCTTTCGTAAGACAGTTCTTGTGGAATTTTCAAAGTGATATTTGGAAGCCCATAGAGGGCTATTGTGAAAAAGGAAATATCTTTCGTTAAAAACTGAAAAGAAGCTTTCTGAAAAACTGCTTTGTGTTCTGTTAATTCATCTCACACAGTTAGAGCTTTCCCCTCAAGAAGTCTTTCGCTAATACTGTTCTTGTGGAATATGCAAAGTGATATTTGGAAGCCCTTAGAGGGCTATTGTGAAAGAGGAAATATCTTACGTTAAAAACTGAGAACAAGCTTTCTGAAAAACTGCTTTGTGTTCTGTTAATTCATCTCACAGAGTTACAGCTTTCCCCTCAAGAATCCTTTCGCTAATAGAGTTCTTGTGGAATATTCAAAGTGATATTTGGAAGCCCGTGGAGGGCTACGGTTAAAAGGGAAATATCTTCCGTTAAAAACTGCAAAGAATCTTTCTGAGAAACTGCTTTGTTTTCTGTTAATTCGTCTCACAGAGTTACAGCTTTCCCCTCAAGAAGCCTTTCGCTAAGACTGTTCTTGTGGAATTTGCAAAGTGATATTTGGAAGCCCATAGAAGGCTATGGTGAAAAAGGAAATACCTTCCGTTAAAAACTGGAAAGAGGCCTTCTGAGAAACTGCTTTGTGTTCTGTTAACTCATTTCACAGACTTACAGTTTTCCCCTCAAGAAGCCTTTTGCTAAGACTGTTCTTGTGGAATTTGAAAAGTGATATTTGGAAGCCCTTAGTGGTCTATGGTGAAAAAGGAAATATCCTAAGATAAAGACTGAAAATTAACTTTCTGAGAAACTGCTTTGTATTCTGTTAGTTCGTCTCACAGAGTTAGAGCTTTCCCCTACAGAAGCCTTTCGCTAAGACTGTTTTTGTGGAAATTGGAAAGTGATACTAAGTATCCCATAGAGGGCTATGGTGAAAAAGGAAATATCCTAAGACAAAACTGAAAAGAAGCTTTCTGAAAAACTACTTTGTGCTCTGTTAATTCATCTCACAGAGTTACAGCTTTCCCCTCAATAAGCCTTTCACGAAGACTGTTCTTGTTTTTTTTTCCAAAGTGATATTTGGAAGTCCATAGATGTCTATGGTGAAAAAGGAAATATCCTAAGATGAACACTGGAAAGAAGCTTTCTGAGAAACTGCTTTGTGTTCTATTATTTCATTTCACAGAGTTACAGGTTTCTCCTCAAGAATCCTTTTGTTAAGCCTGTTCCTGTGAAACTTGCAAAGTGATATTTGGAAGCATATAGACGGGTAACGTGAAAAAGGAAATTATCTTCCGTAAAAAACTGGAAAGAAGCTTTCTGAGAAACTGCTTTGTGTTCTGTTAATTCATCTCACAGAGTTACAGCTTTCCCCTCATGAAGCCTTTCGCTAAGACTGTTCTTGTGGAATTTGCCAAGTGATATTTGGAAGCACATAGAGGGCTATGGTGAAAAAGGAAATATCTTCAGTTAATAACTGGAAAGAAACTTTCTGAGAAACTTATTTGTGTTCTGTTAATTCATCTCACAGAGTTAGAGCTTTCCTCTCAAGAAGCCTATCGCTAAGACTGTTCTTGTGGAATTTGCAAAGTGATATTTGGAATCCATTAGAGGGCTATGGTGAAAAAGGAAATATCTTCCGTTAAAAACTGGAAAGAAGATTTCTGAGAAACTGCTTTGTGTTCTATTAATTCATCTCACAGAGTTACAGCTTTCCCTCAAGAGGCCTTTCGCTAAGACTTTTCTTGTGGAATTTGTAAAGTGATATTTAGGAGCCCTTAGAGGACCACGGTGAAAAAGGAAATATCTTCCGTTAAAAACTGGAAAGAAGATTTCTGAGAAACTGCTTTGTGTTGTATTAATTCATCTCACAGAGTTACAGCTTTTCACTCAAGAAGCCTTTCGCTAAGACTGCTCTTGAGGAATTAGCAAAGTGATATTTGGAAGTCCACAGAGGGCTACGGTGAAAAAGGAAATATGTTCAGTTAAAAACTGGAAAGAAGCATTCTGAGAAACTGCTTTGTGTTCTCTTAACTGATCTCACAGAGTAACAGCTTTCTGCTCAGGAAGCCTTTCGCTAAGACTGTTCACGTGGAATTTGGAATGTGATATGTAGAACCCCTATAGGGCTATGGTGAAAAACTAAATATCTTCCGTTAAAAACTGGAAAGAAGCATTCTGAGAAACTGCTTTGTGTTCTGTTAATTCATCTCAAAGAGTTACAACTTTCCCCTCAAGAAGTCTTTCGCTGAGACTGTTCATGTGGAATTTGGAAAGTGATATTTAGAAGTCAATAGAGGGCTACGGTGAAAAAATAAATATCTTCCATTAAAAAGTGGATAGAAGCTTTCTAAGAGACTGCTTTGTGTTCTGCTAATTCATCTCACAGAATTACAGGATTCCCCTTATGAAATCTTTGGCTACGACTGTTCTTGTGTAATTTTCAAAGTGATATTTGGAAGCCCATAGAGGGCTATGGTGAAAAAGGAAATATCTTCCGTTAAAAAATGGAGAGAAGCTTTCGGAGAAACTGCTTTGTGTTCTGTTAATTCATCTCAGAGAGTTACAGTTTTCTGCTCAAGAAGTCTTTCGCTAAGACAGTTCTTGTGGAATTTTCAAAGTGATATTTGGAAGCCCATAGAGTGCTATTGTGAAAAAGGAAATATCTTTCGTTAAACACTGAAAAGAAGCTTTCTGAAAATCTGCTTTGTGTTCTGTTAATTCATCTCACAGAGTTACATCTTTCCCCTCAAGAAGTCTTTCGCTAATACTGTTCTTGTGGAATATGCAAAGTGATATTTGGATTCCCATAGAGGGCTACGGTTAAAAAGGAAATATCTTCCATTAAAAACTGGAAAGAATCTTTCTGAGAAACTGCTTTGTTTTCTGTTAATTCATCTCACACAGTTACAGCTTTCCCCTCAAGAAGTCTTTCGCTAAGACTGTTCTTGTTCAGTTTGCAAAGTGATATTTGGCAGCCCATAGAGGGCTACGGTGAAAAACGAAATATCTTCAGTTAAAAACCGTAAAGATAATTTCTTAGAATCCACTTTGTGTTCTGTTAATTCATCTCAAAGTGTTACAGATTTCCCCTCAAGGATCCTTTCACTAAGACTGTTCTTGTGGAATTTGCACAGCGATATTTAAGCCAATAGAGGGCTATGGTGAAAAAGGAAATATCTTCCATTAAAAACTGGAAAGAGGCTTTCTGAGAAACTGCTCTGTGTTGTGTTAATTTGTCTTACACAGTTACAGCTTTCCCCTCAAGAAGCCTTTCCCTAAGACAGTTCTTTTGGAATTTGCAATGTGATATTTGGAAGCCCATGCAGGGCTATGGTGAAAAAGGAAATATCTTCAGTTAAAAACTGGAAACAAGCTTTTTAGAAACTGCATTGTGTTATGTTAATTCATCTCAAAGAGTTAGAGCATTCCCCTAAAGAAGTCTTTCACTAACACTGTTCTTGTGGAATTTGCAAAGTGATATTTGGAAGCCCTTAGAGGGCTATGGTTAAAAAGGAAATATCTTCAGCTAAAAACTTGAAAGAAGCTTTCTGAGAAACGGCTTTGTGTTCTCTAAATTAATCTCACAGAGTTACAGTTTTCCCGTCAAGAAGCCTTTCGCTAAGATTGTTCTTGTTTAATTTGCAAAGTGATATTCGGAAGCCTCTAGAGAGCTACTGTGAAAAACGAATTATCTTCATTTAAAAAGTGGAAAGACGTTTTCTGAGAAACTGCTTTGTGTTCTGTAATTAATCTCACAGACTTACAGCTTTCCCCTCAAGAAGCCCTTCGCTAAGACTGTTCTTGTGGAATTTGCAAAGTGATATTTGGAGGCCCATAGAGGGTTATGGTGAAAAAGTAAATATATTCTGTTAGAAACTGGAAAGAAGATTTCTGAGAAACTGCTTTGAGTTCTGTTAATCCATCTCACAGAGTTACAGCTTTCCCCTAAGTAGCCTTTCGCTAAGTATGTTCTTGTGGAATTTTCAAAGTGATGTTTGGAAGCCTATAGAGGGCTATGGTGAAAAACGTAATGTCTTCAGGTAAAAACTGGAAAGAAGATCTCTGAGAAACTGTTTTGTGTTCTGTTAATTCATCTCAAAGAGTTACAGCTTTTCCCTGGAGAAACCTTTCGCTAAGACTGGTCTTGTGGAATTTGCAAAGTGGTATTTGGAAGCCCATGGAGGGCTATGGTGAAAAAGGAAATATATTCAGTTTAAAACTGGAAAGAAGCTTTCTGAGAAACTGCTTTGTGTTCTGATAATTCATCTCACAGAGTTACAGCTCTCCCCTGAAGAAGCCTATCGCTAAGAGAGTTCTTGTGGAATTTAAAATGTGCTACTTGGAAGAACATAGAGAGCTGTGGTGAAAAAGGAAATATCCTAGATAAAAACTGAAAAGAAGCCTTTTGAGAAACTGCTTTGTGTTCTGTTAATTCATCTCACAGAGTTACAGCTTTCCCCTCAAGAAGCCTTTCGCTAAGGGAGTTCTTGTGTAATTTAAAAAGTGATATTTGGAAGCCCATAGGGAGCTGCGGTGAAAAAGGAAGTATGCTAAGATAAAAACTGAAAAGAAGCCTTTTGAGAAACTGCTTTGTGTTGTGTTAATTCATCTAACAGAGTTACAGCTTTCCCCTCAAGAAGCCTTTCTCTAAGACTGTTCTTGTGGAATTTTCAAAATGATATTTGGAAGCCAATAGAGGGCTAGGGTGAAAAAGGAAATCTCTTCAGTTAAAAACTGGAAAGAAGCTTTTTGAGAAACTGCATTGTGTTCTGCTAATGCATCTCACTGAGTTACAACTCTCTCCTCAAGAAGCCTCTCGATAAGACTGTTCTTGTGGAATTTGCAAAGTGATATTTGGAAGCCCCAAGAGGGCTATAGTAAAAAAGAAATATCTTCAGTTAAAAATTTTAAAGAAGCTTTCTGAGAAACTTCTTTGTGTTCTGTGAATTCATCTCACAGAGTTAGAGCTTTCCCCTCAAGAAGCCTTTCGCTAAGACTGTTCTTGTCGAATTTCCAAAGTGACATTTCGAAGGCCATAGAGAGCTATGGTGAAAAGGAAATATCTTCGGTTTAAAACGGGAAAGAAGCTTTCTGAGACACTGCGTTGTGTTCTGTTAATTCATCTCACAAAGTTACAGCTTTCCCCTAACGAAGCCTTTCCCTAAGACAGTTCTTGTCGAATTTGGGAAGTGATATTTAGAAGCCTACAGAGATCTGCGGTGAAAAAGGAAATAGCCTAAGATTAAAACTGAAAATAAGCTTTCTGAAAAACTGCTTTGTGTTCTCTTAATTCATCTCACAGAGTTACAGCTTTCCTCTCAAGAAGCCTTTCACTAAGACTGTTCTTGTGCAATTTAGAACGTGATATTTAAAAGCCCATAGAGGGCTATGGTGAAAAAGGAAATATCCTCCGTTAAAAACTGGAAAGAAGCTTTCTGACAAACTGCTTTGTGTTCTGTTAATTCATCTCACACAGCTACAGCTTTCCCCTCAAGAAGCCTTTCGCTAAGACTGTTCTTGTGGAATTTGCGAAGTGATATTTGGAAGCCCGTAGAGGGCTATGGTGAAAAAGGAAATAACTTCAATTAAAAACTGCAAAGAAGCTTTCTGAGAAACTTATTTGTGTTTTGTTAATTCATGTCACAGAGTTACAGCTTTCCCCTCGAGAAGTCTTTTGTTAAGACTGTTCTTGTGGAATTTGCAAAGTGATATTTGGAAGCCCATAGAGGGCTATGGTGAAAAAGGAAATATCTTCTTTGAAAAACTGTAAAGAATTTTTCTAAGAAACTGCGTTGTGTTCTGATAATACATCTCACAGAGTTACAGCTTTCCCCTCAAGAAGCCTTTCGCTAAGACACTTCTTGTGGAATTTGGAAAGTGATAGTTGGAAGCCTGTAGAGGGCTATGGTTAATGAGGTAGTATCTTAAGTTAAAAACTGGAAAGAAGCTTTCGAACAAACTATTTTGTGTACTGTTAGTTCATCTCACAGAGTTATAGCTTTCCCCTCAAGAAGCCTTTTGCTAAGACTGTTCTTGTGGAATTTGCAAAGTGATATTTGGAAGACCATAGAGGGCTACGTTGAAAAAGGAAATATCCTCAGTTAAAACCTGGAAAGAAGCTTTCTGAGAAACTTCTTTGTGTTCTTCTAGTTCATTTCACAGAGTTACAGCTTTCCCCTCAAGAGGCCGTTCACTAAGACTGTTCTTTTGGAAATTGCAAGGTGATATTTGGAAGCCTATGGAGGGTTATGGTGAAAAATAAAATATCTTCAGCTAAAAACTGGAAAGAATCTATCTGAGAAACTGCTTTGTTTTCTGTTAATTCATCTCACAGAGTTTCAGCTTTAGCCTCATGAAGCCTTTCGCTAAGACTGTTCTTGTGTAAGTTGCAAAGTGATATTTGGAAGCCCATGGAGGGATACGTTGAAAAAGGAAATATCTTCGGTTAAAAACTGCAAACAAGCTTTTTGAGAAACTGCTTTGTGTTCTGTTAATTCAACTCACAGAGTTACAGCTTTCCCCTAAAAAGCCTTTCTCAAGAAGCCCTTCGCTAAGGCTGTTCTTGTGGAATTTGCAAGTTGATATTTGGAATCCCATAGAGGGATATGGTGAAAAAGGAAATATCTTCCGATATAAACTGGAAAGAAGCTTTGTGAGAAACTGCTTTGTGTTCTGTTAATTCATCTCACAGAGTTACAGCTTTCCCCTCAAGAAGTCTTTCGCTAGGGCTGCTCTTGTGTCATTTCGAAAATGGTATTTAGAAGGTCATAGAGGGCTATGGTGAATAAGGAAATATTTTCGGTTATAAACTGGAAATAAGCTTTCTTAGAAAGTGCTTTGTTACCTGTTGATTCTTCTCACAGAGTTACAGCATTCTCCTCAAGAAGCCTTTCGCTAAGACTGTTCTTGTGTAATTTGCAAATTGATTTTAGAAGCCCATAGATGGTTATGGCAAAAAGGAAATATTCTAAGATAAAAACCGAAAAGAAGCTTTCTGAGAAACTGCATTATGTTCTCTTAATTCATCTCACAGAGTTATAGCTTTCCCCTCAAGAAGCCGTTCACTAAGATTGTTCCCGTGGAATTTTCAAGGTGATATTTGGAAGCCCATAGAGGGCTATGATGACAAAGGAAATATCTTCCGTTAAAACCTGGAAAGAATGTTTTTTAGAAACTGCTTTGTGTTCTGTTAATTCATCTCACAGATTTACAGCTTTCCCCTCAAGATGCCTTTCGCTAAGACTGTTCTTGTGGAATTTGCCAAGTGATATTTTGAACCCCATAGAGGGCTACGGTGAAAATGGAAATATCCTAAGATAAAAACCGAAAAGAAGCTTTCTGAGAAACTGCTTTGTGTTCTGGTAATTCATCTCACAGAGTTACACCTTTCTCCTCAAGAAGCCTTTAGCTAAGTCTGTTCTTGTGGAATTTGAAAAGTGATATTTCGAAGCCCAGGTGGGCTATGGTGAAAAAGGAAATATCTTTCGTTAAAAACTGGAAACAAGATTTCTGAGAAACTGCTTTGTGTTCTGTTAATTCATCTCACAGAGTTACTGCTTTTCCCTCAAGAAGCCGTTCACTAAGACTGTTCTTGTGAAATTTACAAAGTGTTATTTGGAAGCCCATAGAGGGCTATGGTGAAAAAGGAAATATCTTCCGTTAAAAACCAGAGGCAGTTAAAGCCACAAAGATGGGGAAAAAGCAGGGCAGAAAAGCTGGAATTTCAAAAAATAAGAGCGCGTCTCCTCCGGCAAAGGAGGGCAGCTCATCGCCAGCAACGGGTCAAAGCTGGACGGAGAATGACTTTGACGAGATGATAGAAGAAGGCTTCAGTCCATCAAACTTCTCAGAGCTAAAGGAGGAATTACGTGCCCAGCGCAAAGAAATTAAATGTCTTGAATAAAAAGTGGAAGAATTGATGGCTAGAATAATTAATGCAGAGAAGGTCATAAACGAAATGAAAGAGATGAAAACCATGACACGAGAAATACGTGACAAATGCACAAGCTTCAGTAACTGACTCGATCAACTGGAAAAGAGTATCATCGATTAAGGATCAAATGAACGAAATGAAGCAAGAAGAGAAATCAAAAGAAAAAAGAAGAAAAAGAAATGAACAAAGCCTGCAAGAAGTATGGGATTATGTAAAAAGACCAAATCTACGTCTGATTGGGGTGCCTGAAAGTGAGGGGGAAAATGGAACCAAGTTGGAAAACACTCTTCAGTATATCATCCAGGAGAACTTCCCCAACCTAGTAGGGCAGGCCAACATTCAAATCCAGGAAATACAGAGAACACCACAAAGATACTCCTCGAGAAGAGCAACTCCAAGACACATAATTGCCAGATTCACCAAAGTTGAAATGAAGAAAAAAATCTTAAGGGCAGCCAGAGAGAAAGGTTGGGTTACCCACAAAGGGAAGCCCATCAGACTAACAGCAGATCTCTTGGCAGAAACTCTACAAGCCAGAAGAGAGTGGGGTCCAATATTCAACATTCTTAAAGAAAAGAATTTTCAACCCAGAATTTCATATCCAGCCAAACTAAGTTTCATAAGTGAAGGAGAAATAAAATCCTTTACAGATAAGCAAATGCTTAGAGATTTTGTCACCACTAGGCCTGCCTTACAAGTGACCCTGAAGGAAGCACTAAACATGGAAAGGAACAACCGGTACCAGCCATTGCAAAAACATGCCAAAATGTAAAGACCATCAAGGCTAGGAAGAAACTGCATCAACTAACGAGCAAAATAACCAGTTAATATCATAATGGTAGGATCAAGTACACACATAACAATATTAACCTTAAATGTAAATGGACTAAATGCTCCAATTAAAAGACACAGACTGGCAAACTGGATAAAGAGTCAAGACCCATCAGTCTGCTGTATTCAGGAGACTCATCTCACACGCAGAGACATACATAGGCTCAAAATAAAGGGATGGAGAAGATTTACCAAGCAAATGGAGAACAAAAAAAAGCAGGGGTTGCAAAACTAGTCTCTGATAAAACAGACTTTAAACCATCAAAGATCAAAAGAGACAAAGAAGGCCATTACATAATGGTAAAGGGATCAATTCAACAGGAAGAGCTAACTATCCTAAATATATATGCACCCAATACAGGAGCACCCATATTCATAAAGCAAGTCCTTAGAGCCTTAAAAAGAGACTTAGACTCCCATACAATAATAATGGGAGACTTCAACAGTCCACTGTCAACATTAGACAGATCAACGAGACAGAAAATTAACAAGGATATCCAGGAATTGAACGCATCTCTGCAGCAAGCAGAACTAATAGACATCTATAGAACTCTCCACCCCAAATCAACAGAATATACATTCTTCTCAGCACCACATCGCACTTATTCCAAAATTGACCACATAGTTGGAAGTAAAGCACTCCTCAGTAAATGTACAAGAACAGAAATTGTAACAAACTGACTCTCAGACCACACTGCAATCAAACTAGAACTCAGGACTAAGAAACTCAATCAAAACCGCTCAACTACATGGAAACTGAACAACCTGCTCCTGAATGACTACTGGGTACATGACGAAATGAAGGCAGAAATAAAGATGTTCTTTGAAACCAATGAGAACAAAGATACAACATACCAGAATCTCTGGGACACATTTAAAGCAGTGTGTAGAGGGAAATTTATAGCACTAAATGCCCACAAGAGAAAGCAGGAAAGATCTAAAATTGACACTCTAACATCGCAATTAAAAGAACTAGAGAAGCAAGAGCAAACTCATTCAAAAGCTAGCAGAAGGCAAGAAATATCTAAGATCAGAGCAGAACTGAAGGAGATAGAGACACAAAAATCCCTCCAAAAAATCAATGAATCCAGGAGTTGGTTTTTTGAAAAGATCAACAAAATTGACAGACCGCTAGTAAGACTAATAAAGAAGAAAAGGGAGAAGAATCAAAGGGATGCAATAAAAAATGATAAAGGGGATATCACCACCGACCCCACAGAAATACAAACTACCATCAGAGAATACTATAAACACCTCTATGCAAATAAACTAGAAAATCTAGAAGAAATGGATAATTTCCTAGACACTTACACTCTTCCAAGACTAAACCAGGAAGAAGTTGAATCCCTGAATAGACCAATAGCAGGCTCTGAAATTGAGGCAATAATTAATAGCCTACCAATCAAAAAAAGTCCAGGACCAGATGGATTCACAGCTGAATTCTACCAGAGGTACAAGGAGGAGCTGGTACCATTCCTTCTGAAACTATTCCAATCAATAGAAAAACAGGGAATCCTCCCGAACTCATCTTATGAGGCCAACATCATCCTGATACCAAAGCCTGGCAGAGACACAACAAAAAAAGAGAATTTTAGACCAATATCCCTTATGAACATAGATGCAAAAATCCTCAATAAAATACTGACAAACCGTATTCAACAGCAAATCAAAAAGCTTATCCACCATGATCAAGTGGGCTTCATCCCTGGGATGCAAGGCTGGTTCAACATTCGCAAATCAATAAACATAATCCAGCATATAAACAGAACCAAAGACAAGAACCACATGATTATCTCAATCGATGCAGAAAAGGCTTTTGACAAAATTCAACTGCCCTTCATGCTAAAAACGCTCAATAAATTCGGTATTGATGGAACGTACCTCAAAATCATAAGAGCTATTTATGACAAACCCACAGCCAATATCATACTGAATGGGCAAAAACTGGAAAAATTCCCTTTGAAAACTGGCACAAGACAGGGATACCCTCTCTCACCACTCCTATTCAACATAGTGTTGGAAGTCCTGGCTAGGGCAATCAGGCAAGAGAAAGAAATCAACGGGATTCAGTTAGGAAAAGAAGAAGTCAAATTGTCCCTCTTTGCAGATGACCTGATTGTATATTTAGAAAATCCCATTGTCTCAGCCCGAAATCTCCTTAAGCTGATAAGCAACTTCAGCAAAGTCTCAGGATACAAAATTAATGTGCAAGAATCTCAAGCATTCGTATACACCAGTAACAGACAAACAGAGAGCTAAATCATGAATGAACTTCCATTCACAATTGCTTCAAAGAGAATAAAACACCTAGGAATCCAACTTACAAGGGATGTAAAGGACCTCTTCAAAGAGAACTACAAACCACTGCTCAGTGAAATAAAAGAGGACACAAACAAATGGAAGAACACACCATGCTCATGGATAGGAAGAATCAATATTGTGAAAATGGCCATACTGCCCAAGGTTATTTATAGATTCAATGCCATCCCCATCAAGCTACCAATGAGTTTCTTCACAGAATTGGAAAAAAACTGCTTTAAAGTTCATATGGAACCAAAAAAGAGCCCACATTTCCAAGACAATCCTATGTCAAAAGAACAAAGCTGGAGGCATCACGCTACCTGACTTCAAACTATACTACAAGGCTACAGTCACCAAAACAGCATGGTACTGGTACCAAAACAGAGATATAGACCAATGGAACAGAACAGAGTCCTCAGAAATAATACCACACATCTACAGCCATCTGATCTTTGACAAACCTGAGAGAAACAAGAAATGGGGAAATGATTCCCTATTTAATAAATGGTGCTGGGAAAATTGGCTAGCCATAAGTAGAAAGCTGAAACTGGATCCTTTCCTTACTCCTTATACGAAAGTTAATTCAAGATGGATTAGAGACTTAAACGTTAGACCTAATACCATAAAAACCCTAGAGGAAAACCTAGGTAGTACCATTCAGGACATAGGCATGGGCAAAGACTTCATGTCTATAACACCAAAAGCAATGGCAGCAAAAGCCAAAATTGACAAATGGGATTTCATTAAACTAAAGAGCTTCTGCACAGCAAAAGAAACTATCATCAGAGTGAAGAGGCAACCTACAGAATGGGAGAAAATTTTTGCAATCTACTCATCTGACAAAGGATAATATCCAGAACCTGCAAAGACCTCAAACAAATTTACAAGAAAAAAACAAACAACCCCATCAAAAAGAGGGCAAAGGATATGAACAGACATTTCTCAAAAGAAGACATTCATACAGCCAACAGACACATGAAAAAATGCTCATCATCACTGGCCATCAGGGAAATTCAAATCAAAACCACAATGAGATACCATCTCACACCAGTTAGAATGGTGATCATTCAAAAGTCAGGAAACAACAGGTGCTGGAAAGGATGTGGAGAAATAGGAACACTTTTACACTGTTGGTGGGATTGTAAACTAGTTCAATCATTATGGAAAACAGTATGGCGATTCCTCAAGGATGTAGAACTAGACGTACCATATAACCCAGCCATCCCATTACTGGGTATATACCCAAAGGATTATAAATCATGCTGCTATAAAGACACATGCACACGTATGTTTATTGCGGCACTATTCACAATAGCAAAGACTTGGAATCAACCCAAATGTCCATCAGTGACAGACTGGATTAAGAAAATGTGGCACATATACACCATGGAATACTATGCAGCCATAAAAAAGGATGAGTTTGTGTCCTTTGTAGGGACATGGATGCAGCTGGAAACCATCATTCTTAGTAAACTATCACAAGAACAGAAAACCAAACACCGCATGTTCTCACTCATAGGTGGGAACTGAACAATGAGATCACTTCGACTCGGGAAGGGGAACATCACACACCGGGGCCTATCATGGGGAGGGGGGAGGGGAGAGGGATTGCACTGGGAGTTATACCTGATGTAAATGACGAGTTGATGGGTGCTGACGAGTTGATGGGTGCAGCACAGCAACAGGGCACAAGTATACATATGTAACAAACCTGCACGTTATGCACATGTACCCTAGAACTTAAAATATATTATAAAAAAAAAAAAGCAACCAACCACATCCCTCCTTCCCACTAGAGGCTTCCAGGCTGAAACAGGTTGATACAGGGAGAGGAGGAGAAGATACGCAACTAAGTCCCATTTTGAGATCTGTTTAATAATAATTCTAATTTCATGTTCTCACTTATTTGTGAGATCTAAAAATCAAAACAATTGAACTCATGGAGATAGAGAGTAGAAGCATGTTTACCAGGGGCTGGGAAGGGTAGTGGGGGCTTGAGGCAAAGCTGGAGATTGTTAATGGGTACAAAAAAACAGAAAGAATAAATAAGATCTAGTATTTGATAGCACAATAAGGCGACTATAGTCAGTAATAATTTAACTGTGCATTTTAAAATAACTGAAAGAGTCTAATTGGATTGCTTGTAACACAAAGGATAAATGCTTGAGAGAATGGATACCCCATTTTACATGATGTGATTATTATTGATTGCATGCCTGAATCAGAACATCTCATGCACCCCATAAATACATACATCTACTATATACCCACAAAATTGAAATAAATAATTTTAAAAAATAAACAATAAAAAATAAAAAATAATCTTCCACTTATTTTTTAGGAAAAGCACATAACTAAATTGTTACAAAAGGATTGACCAAACAATCCTTTGAACGGTTTGAGTCAGCAGTTGTGGCAGGAATGAGGTTGGGGGAAATGGGGAGAAATGAGTGAAGATAAAAGGAATTGGACAAGTGTTGATGTTGGTGAAATGAATGATGAGTACCTAGAGGTAATCCACTATTGTATGCATTTGGAATTTATCATAAAAATATTTTTGGAAGAACATATTCACTACTGAAAATTCAAACAAGGGGAATAAATTAAAGACCACTTATCATCCTATAATTTCAAACAAAAAAGATTTATTATTTTATGAGAAAATTATAGCATTATTATATAAATATGGTATATTAATTTTTAAATAGCATTATACCTGAGCATTTTGCTAAGTTATTGTAATGTATCAAATATATATTTTACTTATTTTTATAAAAGTGAGAAATAAAGTAAGCCTAAAAGAGATATACTAGAATAATAAGTACTAGAAATATAAAATAATTCTATATAAAATGATTAAATATAAATATGAAAAGAATTATAATTTAATGGCACCAGGAAAAATCATACTTGATTTAAAAAAACTTGTAAAGTAAAATAGAATTCAAAAAGGTTTAATTGTATTTGTATTTGACACTGTTATACTTAGTTTTTTAGCATGATATAATTATGAAAAATATTGAAAGCAATGTTATTACCTGTGGAAGACATCCGAGTTCTGGAGACATTGGCGGTGAATCTGTATAGGTTTGCAGCACCCTCCATTCTTGCTTCCTCAGAAGGAATTCCACTAAGGGGCATAAGGCAGAAAGTGAGACAGAGGTAATTCTCAGAGCAGGAGTGAAGGATTATTAAAAGGCTTTAAAACAGAAAGGAAAAGAAGGGAAGTACAACCTGGAAGAAGGCCAAGTGGGAGACTTGAGAAGCCAAGTACACAGCTTGACTTCTTGACTTGGGGTTTTACACATTGGCATACTTCCGGGATCTTGCCTTACTTCTCCTCACTCCTGAGATCTCATTGGGAAGTTGCTGATCAGTTTCAGGTGTTTTCTATTAGAAGCCTGCCTTTCCTTGACACCAGATATGACCAATTACTACTTTAGAGAAACAGTTAACAACCCCTTGACCATCACCTGAGGGTCTCCCAACACATTTGGTGTGTGGAAGAGAGGAGCCCTCTCCTGCCCTGCTCATACTTGACTAGCTTTCTACTGCAACAATATTTGTTGAATATTCTTTATGTACTAAGTAATAAGAATTCTGATATTTCATGAGTGATTGTTACACAAAATTATATAAGTAAAAAAGAAATTAAGCATGTAATATTAAAAAAAAAAGTGAAAAGAAGCTTTCTGAGAAACTGCTTTGTGTTCTGTTAATTCATCTCAGAGAGTTGCAGCTTTCCCCTCAAGAAGCCTTTCGCTAAGACTGTTGTGGAATTTGCAAAGTGATATTTGGAAGCCCATAGAGGGCTATGGTGAAAAAGGAAATATACTACGATAAAAACCGAAAAGAAGATTTCTGAGAAACTGCTTTGTGTTCTGATAGTTCATCTCACAGAGTTACATCTTTCCCCTCAAGAAGCCTTTCGCTAAGACTGTTCTTGTGGAATTTGCAAAGTGATATTCGGAAGCCCATAGAAGGCTACGGTGAAAAAGGAAATATCTTCCGTTAAAAACTGGAAGGAAGCTTTCTGAGAACCTGCTTTGTGTAATGTTAATTCATCTCACAGAGTTACAGCTTTCCTCTCAAGAAGCCTTTCCCTAAGGGTGTTTGGTGAAATTTGCAAAGTGACGTTTTGAAGCCCATAGAGGACTATGGAGAAAAAGGAAATATCCAAAGATAAAAACTGAAAAGAAGCTTTCTGAGAAACTGCTTTGTGTTCTGTTAATTCATCTCACAGGGTTACAGCTTTCACATCAAGAAGCCTTTCGCTAAGACTGATGTTGTGGAAATTTCAAAGTGATATTTGGAAGCCCATAGAGGGTTATGGTGGAAAAGGCATTATCCTAAGATAAAAACTGAAAAGAAGCTTTCTGAGAAACTGTTTAGTGTTCTCTTAATTCATCACACAGAGTTACAACTTTCCCCTCAAGAAGCCTTTCGCTAAGACTGTTCTTGTGGAATTTGCAAAGTGATATTTGGAGGCCCATAGAGGGCTATGGTGAAAAAGGAAATATCTTCCGTTAAAAAGTGGAAAGAAGCTTTCTGAGAAACTGCTTTGTGTTCTGTTATTTCATCACAGAGAATTACAGCTTTCCCCTCAAGAAGCCTTTCGCTAAGACTGTTATTGTGGAATTTGCAAAGTGATACTTGGAAGCCCATAGAAGGCTATGGTGAAAAAGGAAATATACTAAGATAAAAACCAAAAAGAAAATTTCTGAGAAACTTCTTTGTGTTCTGATAGTTCATCTCACAGGGTTACAGCTTTCCCCTCAAGAAGCCGCTCACTAAGACTGTTCTTGTGAAATTTGAAAAGTAATATTTGGAAGCCCTTAGAGGGCTATGGTGTAAAAGGAAATAACTCCCCTTAAAAACTGGAAAGAAGCTTTCTGAGAAACTGTTTTGTGTTCTGTTAATTCGTCTCACAGAGTTACAGCTTTACCCTCAAGAAGCCTAACCCTAAGACTGTTCTTGTGGAATTTGCAAAGTGATATTTGGAAGCCCATAGAGGGCTATGGTGTAAAAGGAAATATCTTCCGTTAAAAAGTTGAAAGAAGCTTTCTGAGAAACTTCTTAGTGTTCTGTTAATTCATCTCACAGAGTTACAGCTTGGCCCTCAAGAAGCCTTTCTCTAAAACTGTTCTTGTGGAATTTGTATTGGACATTTGGAAGCCCACAGGGGGCTATGGTGAAAAAGGAAATATCCAAAGATAAAAACAGAAAAGAAGCTTTCTGAGAAATTGATTTGTGTTCTCTTAATTCATCTCACAGAGTTACAGCTTTCCCCTCAAGAAGCCTTTCTCTAAGACAGTTCTTGTGGAATTTGCAAAGTGATATTTGGAAGACCATAGAGGGCTACAGTTAAAAAGGAAATATCTTCCGTTTAAAACTGGAAAGAAGCTTTCTGAGAACCTGCTTAGTGTTCTGTTAATTTATCACACAGAGTTACAGCTTTTACTTCAAGAAGCCTTTCCCTAAGATTATTCTGGTGAAATTTGCAAAGTGACGTTTGGAAGCCCATAGAGGGCTATGGAGAAAAAGGAAATAGCCTAAGATAAAAACTGAAAAGAAGCTTTCTGAGAAACTGCTTTGTGTTCTGTTAGTTCATCTCACAGGGTTACAGCTTTCCTCTCAAGAAGCCTTTCGCTAAGACTGTTCTTGTGGAATTTTCAAAGTGATATTTGAAAGCCCATAGAGGGTTACGGTGGAAAAGGAATTATCCTAAGATAAAAACTGAAAAGAAGCTTTCTGAGAAACTGCTTTGTGTTCTGTTAATTCATTTCACAGAGTTACAGCTTTCCCAACAAGAAGCCTTTCGGTAAGACTGTTCTTTTGGAATTTGCAAAGTGATATTTGGAGGCCCATAGAAGGCTACGGTGAAAAAGGAAATATCTTCCATTAAAAAGTGGAAAGAATCTTTCTGAGAAACTGCTTTGTGTAATGTTAATTCATCTCACGGAGTTACAGCTTTCCCCTCAGGTAGCCTTTCGCTAAGACTGTTCTTGTGGAATTTCGAAATGATATTTGGAAAGCCATAAAAGGATATGGTGAAAAAGGAAATATCTTCTGTAAAAAACTGGAAAGAAGGTTTTTGAGAAACTGCTTTGTGTTCTGTTAATTCATCTCACAGAGTTACAGCTTTCCCCTCAGGAAGCCTTTTGCTAAATCTGTTCTTGTGGAATTTGCAAAATGATATTTGGATGCCCATAGAGGGATATGGTGAAAAAGGAAATATCCTAAGATAAAAACTAAAAAGAAACCTTCTAAGAAACTGCATTGTGTTCTGTTTATTCATCTCATAGAGATACAGATTTCTCCTCAGAAGCTTTTGCCTAAGACTGTTCTTGTGGAATTTGTAAAGTGATATTTGGAAGCCCATAGAGGGATACGGTGAAAGGAAATAACTTCCATTAAAAACAGGAAAGAAGATTTCTGAGAAACTGCTTTGTGTTGTATTAATTCATCTCACAGAGTTTCAGCTTTTCACTCAAGAAGCCTTTCGCTAAGACTGCTCTTGAGGTATTAGCAAAGTGATATTTGGAAGTCCACAGTGGGCTATGGTGAAAAATGAAATATCTTCCATTAAAAAGTGGAAAGAAGCTTTATGAGAAACTGCTTTGTGTTATGTTAATTCATCTCACAGTGTTACAAATCTCCCTTCAAGAAACCATTAGACAAGGCTGATCTTGCGGAATTTGAAAAGTGATATTTGGAAGCCCATAGGGGGCTATGGTGAAAAAGGATGTATCTTCCATTAAAATCTGGAAAGAAGATTTCTGAGAAACCACTTTGTATTCTGTTAATTCATCTCAGAGACTTACAGCTTTCTCCTCATGAACCCTTTTCCTAAGACTGTTCTTGTGAAATTTGTAAAGTAATATTTGGAAGCCCATAGTGGGCTATGGTGAAAAGGAAAATATATTCCATTAAAAACTGTAAAGAATCTTTCTGAGAAACGGCCTTGTGTTGTGATAATTCATGTCACAGAGTTACAGCTTTCCACTCAAGAAGCCTTTCCCTAAGACTGTTATTGTGGAATTTGCAAAGAGATATTTGGAAGCCCATAGAGAGCTATGGTGAAAAAGGAAATATCTTCCTTAAAAAGCTGGAAAGAAACTTTCTGAGAGACAGCTTTGTGTTCCATTAATTAATCTCACAGAGTTACGGCTTTTCCCCCAAGAAGCCTTTCACTAAGACTGTACTTGTGGAATTTGCAAAGTGATATTTGAAAGCCCATAAAGGGCCATGGTGAAAAAGGAAATATCTTAAGTTAAAAACTGGAAAGAAGCTTTCTGAGAGACTGCTTTGTATTCTCTTAATTCATCTCATACATCTACAGCTTTCCCCTCGAGAAGCCTTTCGCTAAGTCTGCTCTTGTGGAATTTGCAAAGTGATATTTCAAAAACCGTAGAGGGCTATGGTGAAAATGGAAATATCCTAAGATAAAAACCGAAAAGGAGCTTTCTCAGAAACTGCTTTGTGTTCTCTTAATTCATCTCACAGTGTTACAAATTTCTCCTCAAGAAACCTTTAGCTAAGGCTGATCTTGTGGAATTTGAAAAGTGATATTTGGAAGCCCTTAGGGGGCTATGGTGAAAAAAGAAGTATCTTCCATTACAATCTGCAAAGAAGATTTCTGTGAAACTACCTTGTGTTCTGTTAATTCATCTCAGAGACTTACAACGTTCCCCTCATGAAGCCTTTCCCTAAGACTGTTCTTGTGGAATTTGCAAAGTGATATGTGGAAGCCCACAGAGGGCTATGGTGAAAAAGGAGATATCCTAAGATAAAAACTGAAAAGAAGCTTTCTGAGAAACTGCTTTGTGTTCTGTCAATTTATCTCACAGAGTTACAGCTTTCCCCTCAAGAAGACTATCGCGATGGCGGTTCTTGTGGAATTTGCAAAGTGACATTTGTTAGCCCATGGAGGGCAATGGTGAAAAAGGAAATATCTTCAGTTAAAAACTGCAAAGAAGCTTTCTGAGAAACTGCTTTGTGTTCTGTTAATTCATCTCACAGAGCTACAGCTTTTCTCTCAAGAAGCCTTTTGCTAAGAGTGTTCTTGTGGAATTTACAAAGGGATATTTGGAAGACCTTAGAAGGCTATGGTGAAAAAGGAAATATCCTAAGCTAAAAACTGAAAAGAAGCCTTCTAAGAAACTGCATTGTGTTCTGTTAATTAATCTCACAGAGTTACAGCTTTCTCCTCAAGAAACTTTTTGCTAACACTGTTCTTCTGGAATTTGCAAAGTGATATTTGGAAGCCCAAAGAGGGCTATGGTGAAAAAGGAAATATCCTAAGATAGAAACTGAAAAGAAACTTTCTGAGAAACTGCTTTGTGTTCTGTTAATTCATCTCACAGAGTTACAGCTTTCCCCTCAAGAAGCCTTTCGCTATGACGGTTCTTGTGGAATATGCAAAGTGATATTTCGAAGACCATAGAGGGCTATGTTGAAAATGGAAATATCCTAAGATAAAAACCGAAAAGAAGCTTTCTGAGAAACTGCTTTGTGTTCTGTTAATTCATCTCACAGTGTTAAAAACTTCTCCTCAAGAAACCTTTAGCTAAGGCTGATCTTGTGGATTTTGAAAAGTGATATTTGGAAGCCATTAGGAGGCTCTTATAATAAAGGAAGTATCTTCCGTTAAAATCTGGAAAGAAGATTTCTGAGAGACTGTTTGTGTTCTGTTAATTCATCTCACATAGTACAGCTTTCCCCTCAAGAAACCGTTCACTGAGACTGTTCTTGTGGAATTTGCAAAGTGATACTGGAAGACCATAGATGGTTATGGCGAAAAAGGGAATGTCCTAAGATAAAAACCGAATAGAAGCTTTCTCAGAAACTGCATTGTGTTCTCTTAATTCATCTCACAGTGGTATAACTTTCCCCTCAAGAAGCGTATCAGTAAGACTGTTCCTGTGGAATTTTCAAAGTCATATTTGGAAGCCCATAGAGGGCTATGGCGAAAAAGGAAATATCTTCCCTTAAAAACTGGAAAGAAGCTTTCTGAGAAACTGCTTTGTGTTCTGTTAATTCATCTCACAGAATTACAGCTTTCCCCTCCAGAAGCCTTTCGCTAAGACTGTTCTTGTGGAATTTGCAAAGTGATATTTAGAAGTCCATAGAGGGCTATGGTGAAAAAGTAAATATTTTCCGTTAAAAACTGGAAAGAATCTCTCTGAGAAACTGCTTTGTGTTCTGTTAATTCATGTCACAGAGCTACAGCTTTCCCGTCAAGAAGTCATTCGCTAAGACTGTTTTTTTGGAATTTGCAAAGTGATATTAGGAAGCCCATAGGGGGTTATGGTGAAAAATGAAACATCTTCAGTTAAAAACTGGAATAAAGCTTTCTGAGAAACAGCTTTGACTTTTGTTATTTCATCTCACAGAGTTACAGCTTTGCCCTCAAGACTGTTCTTGTGGAATTTGCAAAGCGATATTTGGAAGCCCATAGAGGGCTATGGTGAAAAAGGAAATATCCTAAGATAAAAACTGAAAAGAAGCCTTCTAAGAAACTACATTGTGTTCTGTTAATTCATCTCACAGAGTTACAGCTTTCTCCTCAAGAAGCTTTTTGCTAAGACTGTTCTTCTGGAATTTGCAAAGTGATATTTGGAAGCCCAAAGAGGGCTATGGTGAAAAAGGAAATATCCTAAGATAGAAACTGAAAAGAAACTTTCTGAGAAACTGCTTTGTGTTCTGTTAATTCATCTCACAGAGTTACAGCTTTCCCCTCAAGAAGCCTTTCGCTAAGACGGTTCTTGTGGAATTTCAAAGTGATATTTCGAAGACCATAGAGGGCTATGTTGAAAATGGAAATATACTAAGATAAACCCGAAAAGAAGCTTTCTGAGAAACTCTTTTGTGTTCTGTTAATTCATCTCACAGTGTTACAAATTTCTCCTCAAGAAACCTTTAGCTAAGGCTGATCTTGTGAATTTTGAAAAGTGATATTTGGAAGCCGATAGGAGGCTATTAATAAAAAAGGAAGTATCTTCTGTTAAAATCTGGAAAGAAGATTTCTGAGAGACCGCTTTGTGTTCTGTTAATTCATCTCACATAGTTACAACTTTCCCCTCAAGAAACCGTTCACTGAGACTGTTCTTGTGGAATTTGCAAAGTGATATTGGAAGACCTTAGATGGTTATGGCGAAAAAGGAAATATCCTAAGATAAAAACCGAATAGAAGCTTTCTCAGAAACTGCATTGTGTTCTCTTAATTCATCTCACAGAGTTATAACTTGCCCCTCAAGAAGTCTATCAGTAAGACTGTTCCTGTGGAATTTTCAAAGTCATATTTGGAAGCCCATAGAGGGCTATGGTGAAAAAGGAAATATCTTCCCTTAAAAACTGGAAAGAAGCTTTCTGAGAAACTGCTTTGTGTTCTGTTAATTCATCTTACAGAATTACAGCTTTCCCCTCAAGAAGCCGTTCGCTAAGACTGTTCTTGTGGAATTTGCAAAGTAATATTTAGAAGTCCATAGAGGGCTATGGTGAAAAAGTATATATTTTCCGTTAAAAACTGGAAAGAATCTCTCTGAGAAACTGCTTTGTGTTCTGTTAATTCATGTCACAGAGCTAGAGCTTTCCCTTCAAGAAGTCTTTCGCGAAGACTGTTTTTGTGGAATTTGCAAAGTGATATTTGGAAGCCCATAGGGGGTTATGGTGAAAAATGATACATCTTCAGTTAAAAACTGCAATAAAGCTTTCTGAGAAACTGCTTTGTCTTCTGTTAATTCATCTCACAGAGTTACAGCATTGCCCTCAAGAAGCTTTTCGCTAAGACTGTTCTTGTGGAATTTGCAAAGTGATATTTGGAAGCCCAAAGAGGGCTATGGTGAAAAAGGAAATATCCTAAGATAGAAACACAAAAGAAACTTTCTGAGAAACTGCTTTGTGTTCTGTTAATTCATCTCACACAGCTACAGCTTTCCCCTCAAGAAACCTTTCTCTAAGACTGTTCTTGTGGAGTTTGCAAAGAGACATTTGGGAGCCCATAGAAGGCTATAGTGAAAAAGGAAATATCTTCCGTTAAAAACTGAAAAGAAGGTTTCTGAGAAACTACTTTGTGTTCTGTTAATTCATCTCACAGAGGTTCAGCTTTCCCCTGAAGAAACCGTTCACTGAGACTGTTCTTGTGGAATTTGCAAAGTGATATTGGAAGACCATACAGGATTATGGCGAAAAAGAAAATATGCTAAGATGAAAACCGAAAGGAAGCTTTCTGAGAAACTGCATTGTGTTCTCTTAATTTATCTAACAGAGTTATAGCTCTCCTTTCAAGAAGCGGTTCACTAAGACTGTTCCTGTGGAATTTGAAAGGTGATATTTGGAAGCCCATAGAGGGCTATGGTGAAAAAGGAATTATCTTCAGTTAAAAACTGGAAAGAAGCTTTCTGAGAAACTGCTTTGTGTTCTGTTAATTCATCTCACAGAGTTACAGCTTTCCCCTTAAGAAGCCTTTCGCTAAGGCTGTTCTTTTGGAATTTGCGAAGTGACATTTGGAGCCCATAGAGGGCTATGGTGAGAAAGGAAATATCCTAAGGTAAGAACTGAATGAAGCTTTCTGAGAAACTGTTTTGTGTTCTGTTAATTTATCTCACATAGTTCCATCTTTCACCACAAGAAGCCTTTCGCTAGGACTGTTCTTGTGGAATTTGCAAAGTGATATTTAAAGTCCAAAGAGTGCTATGGTGAAAATGGAATTATGCTAAGATAAAAACAGAAAAGAAGCTTTCTGAGAAACTGCTTTGTGTTCTGTTAATTCATCTCACAGAGTGACAGCTTTCCCCTCAAGAAGCCTAACCCTAAGACTGTTCTCGTGGAATTTACAAAGTCATAATTGGAAGCCCTTAGGGGGCTATGGTGAAAAAGGAAATATCCTAAGATAAAAACTGAAAAGAAGCTTTCTGAGAAACTGATCTGTGTTCTGTTAATTCATCTCACGGAATTACAGCTTTCCCTTCAAGAAACCTTTCGCTAAGTCTGTTCTTGTGGAATTTGCAAAGTGATATTTGGAAGCCCATAAACGGCCATGTTGAAAAAGGAAATATCTTCAGGTAAAAACTGGAAAGAAGATTTCTGAGAGACTGCTTTGTGTTCTGTTAATTCATCTCACAGAGTTACAGCTTTCCTCTCAAGAATTCTTTCGCGAAGGCTGTTCTTGTTTAACTTGCAAAGGGATATTTGGAAGCCCGTAGAAGGCTATGGTGAAAAAGGAAATATCTTCAGTTTAAAACTGAAAAGAAGCCTTCTGAGAAACTCCTTTTTGTTCTGTTAATTCATCTCAGAGGGTTACAGCTTTCTCCTCAAGAAGCCTTTCGCTAGGACTTTTCTTATGGAATTTGGAAAGTGATATTTGGAAGCCCATAGAAGGCTACGGTGAAAAGGGAAATATCTTCTGTTTAAAACTGAAAAGACAGGTAGCGTTATGCCTCCAGCTTTGTTCTTTTGACTTAGGATTGTCTTAGAGACGCGGGCTCTTTTTTGGTTCCATATGAACTTTAAAGCAGTTTTTTCCAATTCTGTGAAGAAGCTCATTGGTAGCTTGAGGGTATGGCATTGAATCCATAAATTACCTTGGGCAGTATGGCCATTTTCACGATATTGATTCTTCCTATCCATGAGCATGGTATGTTCTTCCATTTGTTTGTGTCCTCTTTTATTTCACTGAGCAGTGGTTTGTAGTTCTCCTTGAAGAGGTCCTTTACATCCCTTGTAAGTTGGATTCCTAGGTATTTTATTCTCTTTGAAGCAATTGTGAATGGAAGTTCATTCCTGATTTGGCTCTCTGCTTGTCTGTTACTGGTGTATAAGAATGCTTGTGATTTTTGCACATTAATTTTGTATCCTGAGACTTTGCTGAAGTTGCTTATCAGCTTAAGGAGATTTCGGGCTGAGACAATGGGGTTTTCTAAATATACAATCATGTCGTCTGCAAACAGGGACAATTTGATTTCTTCTTTTCCTAACTGAATCCCCTTGATTTCTTTCTCTTGCCTGATTGCCCTAGCCAGAACTTCCAACAATATGTTGAATAGGAGTGGTGAGAGAGGGCATCCCTGTCTTGTGCCAGTTTTCAAAGGGAATTTTTTCAGTTTTTGCCCATTCAGTATGATATTGGCTGTGGGTTTGTCATAAATAGCTCTTATGATTTTGAGGTACGTTCCATCAATACCGAATTTATTGAGCGTTTTTAGCATGAAGGGCTGTTGAATTTTGTCAAAAGCCTTTTCTGCATCTATTGAGATAATGATGTGGTTCTTGTCTTTCGTTTTGTTTATATGCTGGATTATGTTTATTGATTTGCGAATGTTGAACCAGCCTTGCATCCCAGGGATGAAGCCCACTTGATCATGGTGGATAAGCTTTTTGATGTGCTGCTGATTCCGGTTTGCCAGTATTTTGTGGAATTTGCAAAGCGATATTTGGAAGCCCATAGAGGACTATGGTGAAAAAGGAAATATCCTAAGATAAAAACTGAAAAGAAGCCTTCTAAGAAACTGCATTGTGTTCAGTTAATTCATCTCACAGAGTTACAGCTTTCCCCTCCAGAAGCCTTTCACTAAGTCTTTTCTTGTAGAATTTGTAAAGTGATATTTGGAAGCCCATAGTTGGCTATAGTGAAAAAGGAAATATCCTAAGATAAAAACCGAAAAGAAGCTTTCTGAGAAACTGCTTTGTGTTCTGTTAGTTCATCTCACAGAGTTACAGCTTTCCCCTCAAGAATTCATACACTGAGACTATTCTTTTGAATCTTGCAAAGTGATATTTGTAAGTCCGTAGAGGGCTATGGTGAAAAAGGAAATATCTTCCGTTAAAAAGTGGAAAGAAGCATTCTGAAAAACTGCCGAGTGAACTGTTAATATATCTCACCGAGTTACAGGTTTCCCCTCAAGAGGCCTTTCCCTAAGACAGTTCTGTGGGATTTGCAAAGTAATATTTGGAAGCCCGTAAAGGTCTATGGTGAAAAACAAATATCTTCAGTTAAAAACTGGAAAGAAGCTTTCTGAGAAACTGCTTTGTGTTCTGTTAATTCATCTCACAGAGTTACAGCTTTCCCCTCAAGAAGTCTTTTGCTAAGACTGTTCTTGTGGAATTTGCAAAGTGGTATGTGGAAGCCCTTGGAGCACTATGGTGAAAAAGGAAATATCCTAAGATAAAAACTGAAAAGAAGCTTTCTGAGGAACTGTTTTGTGTTCTGTTAACTCATCTCAGAGATTTACAGCTTTCCGTTCAAGAAGCCTTTCCAAAGACTGTTCTTTTGAAATTGGAAAAGTGATATTTGGATGCCCATAGAGAGCTATGGTGCAAATGGAAATATCCTAGGATAAAAACCGAACAGAAGCTTTCTGAGAAACTGCTTTGTGTTCTGTTAATTCATCTCACAGAGTTACAGCTTTCCCCTCAAGAAGCCTTTCGTTAAGGCTGTTCTTGTGGAATTTGCAAAGTGATATTTGGAAGCGCATAGGGGGCTATGGTGAAAAAGGAAATATTTTACTTTAAAAACGGGAAAGAAGCTTTCTGAGAAACTGTTTTGTGTTCTGTTAATTCATCTCACGGAGTTACAGGTTTCTCCTCAAGAAGCCTTTCACTAAGACTTTTCTTGTGGAATTTGCAAAGTGATATTTGGAAGCCCACAAAGGGCTAAGGTGAAAAAAGAAATATCTTCCGTTAAAAACTGGAAATAAGATATCTGAGAAACTGATTTGGGTTCTGTTAATTCACCTCACAGAGCTACAGCTTTCCCCTCAAGAAAACTTTCCCGAAGACTGTTCTTGTGGAATTTGCAAAGTGATATTTGGAAGCCCATAGAGAGCTACGGTGATAAAGCAAATATCCTAAGATAAAAACCCAAAGGAATCTTTCTGAGAAACTTGTTTGTGTTCTGTTAATTCATTTCAGAGAATTACAGCTTTCCCCTCAAGAAGCCTCTCAATAACGCAGTTGTTGTGGAATTTTCAAAGTCTTATTTGGAAACCCTTACAGGGCTATGGGGAAAATGGAAATATCCTAAGATAAAACCCGAAAAGAAGCATTCTGAGAAACTGCTTTGTGTTCTGTTAGTTGATCTCATGGAGTCACAGCTTTTCCCTCAAGAAGGCTTTCCCTAAGACTGTTCTTGTGGAATTTGCAAAGTGATATTTGGAAGCCCATAGAGGGCTATGGTGGAAAAGGAAATATCTTCCGTTAAAAACTGGAAAGAAACTTTCTGAGAAACTGCTTTGTGTTCTGTTAATTCATCTCACAGAGTTACAGCTTTCTCCCAATGAAGATTTTCGCTAAGGCTGTTCTTGTGGAATTTGCACAGTGATATTTGATATCCCATAGAGGGCTATCGTGAAAAAGAAAACATCTTCCATTAAAAACTGAAAAGAAGATTTCTGAGAAACTGTTTTGTGTCTGTTAATTCATCTTACAGATTTACATCTTTCTCCTCAAAAAGCCTTTCGCTAAGACTGTTCTTGTGGAATTTCAAATGTGATATTTCGAAGCCCTTAGAGGGCTCTGGTGAAAAAGAAAATATCTTCCGTTAAAAATTAGAGAGAAGATTTCTGAGAATCTGCTTTGTGTTTTCTTAAATGATCACACAGAGTTACAGCTTTACACTGAAGAAGCCTTTCCCTAAGACTCTTCTTGTGGAATTTGCAAAGTGATATTTGGAAGCCCATACAGAGTTGTGGCAAAAAAGAAAATATCTTCCCTTCAAAACTGAAAAGAAGATTTTTGAGAAACTGCTTTGTGTTTTTTAATTCATCTCACAGAATTACAGCTTTCCCCTCAAAAATCCTTTCTGCAAGACTGTTTTTGTGGAATTTGAAATTTATTATTGGAAGCCCATAGATGTCTATGTTGAAAAAGGAAATATCCTAAGATAAAAACTGAAAAGAGGCTTTCTGAGAAACTATTTTGTTTTTTGCTAATTCATCACACAGAGTTTCAGCTTTCCCCTCAAGAAGCCTTTCTCTAACACTGTTCTTGTGGAATTTGCAAAGTGTTATTTGGAAGCCCATAGAGGGCTATGGTGAAAAAGGAAATATCTTACGTTAAAAACTGGAAAGAATCTTTCTGTTAACTATTTTGTGTTCTGTTAATTCATCACACAGAGTTACAGCTTTCTCCTCAAGAAACCTTTCGCTACTACTCTTCTTGTGGAATTTACAAAGTGAAATTTGGAAGCCCATAGAGGGCTAAGGTGGAAAAGGAAATATTTTCCGATAAAAAATGAAAAGAAGATTTCTGAGAAACTGCTTTGGGTTCTTTTAATTCATCTCACAGAGTTTCACTTTTCCCGTCAAGAAGTCTTTCCCTTAGACTGTTATTGTGGAATTTGAAAAGTGATATTTGCAATCCCATAGAGGGCTATGGTGAAACAGGAAATATCCTCCGTAAAAACTGGAAAGAATCTTTCGGAGAAACTGTTTTGTGTTCTGTTAATTCATCTCACAGAGTTACAGCTTTCCTCTCAAGAAGTCTTTCGCGAAGGCTGTTCTTGTTAAATTTGCAAAGTGATAATTCGAAACCCATAGAGGGCTATGGTGAAATAAGAAGTATCTTCAGTTAAAAACTGAAAAGAAGATTTCTGAGAAACTGCTTTTTGTTCTGTTAATTCATACCAGAGAGTTACAGCTTTCTCCGCAAGAAGCCTTTCGCTAAGACTGTTCTTGTGGAATTTGCAAAGTGATATTTGAAAGCCTAAAGAGGTGTATGGTGAAAAAGGAAATATCTTCAGTTAAAAACTGGAAAGAAGTTTTCTGAGAAAATGCTTTGTGTTCTGTTAATTCATCTCAGAGAGTTACAGCTTTCCCCTAAAGAAGCCTTTCGCTAAGACTGCTCTTGTGGAATTTGCAAAGTGATATTTGGAAGCCCTTAGAGTGCTAGGGTGAAAAAGGAAATATCTTCCGTTATAAACTGGAAAGAAGCTTTCTGAGAAACTGCTTTGTTTTCTATTAATTCATCTCACAGAGTTACAGCTTTCCCCTCAAGAAGCCTTTCCCTAAGACTGTTCTTGTGGAATTTGCAATGTGATATTTGGAAGCCCATAGAGGGTTATGGTGAAAAAGGAAATATCTTCTGTTAAAAACTGGAATGAAGTTTTCTGAGAAACTGCTTTGTGTTCTGTCAATTCATCTCACAGAGTTCCATCTTTCTCATCAAGAAGCCTTTCCCAAGGACTGTTCTTGTAGAACTGGCAAAGTGATATTTGGCAGCGCATGGAAGGCAATGGTGAAAAAGGAAATATCCTAAGATAAAAACGGAAAGGAAGCTTTCTGAGAATCTGCTTTGTGTTCTTTTAATTCATTTCACAGAGTTACAGCTTTCCCCTCAAGATGCCTTTCGCTGAGACTGTTCTTGTGGAATTTGCAAAGTGATATTTGGAAGCCCATAGAGGGCTACGGTTGAAAACGAAATATCCTAAGATAAAAACTGAAAAGAAGCTTTCTGAGGAACTGCTTTCTGTTCTGTTAATTCATCTCAGAGATTTACAGCTTTCCATTCAAGAAGCCTTTCGCAAAGACTGTTCTTTTGGAATTGGCAAAGTGATATTTGGAAGGCCATAGAGAGCTATGGTGCATATGGAAATATCCTAAGATAAAAACCGAAAAGAAGCTTTCTGAGAAAATGCTTTGTGTTCTGTTAATTCATCTCAGAGAGTTACAGCTTTCTCCTCAAGAAGCCCTTCGCTAAGACTGTTCTTGTGAAATTTGCAAACTGATAAATGGAAGCCCATAGAAGACTATGGTAATAAAGGAAATAACTTCCGTTAAAACTGGAAAGAAGCTTTCTGAGAAACCACTTTGTGTTCTGTTAATTCATCTCACAGTGTTACAGCTTTCCCTTCAAGAAGTCTTCCCCTAAGACAGTTCTTGTGGAATTTGCAAAGTGATATTTGGAAGCCCTTAGAGAGCTATGGTGAAAAAGAAAATATCGTAACATAAAAACCGAAAAGATGCTTTCTGAAAAACTGCACTGTGTTCTCTTAATTCATCTCACGGAGTTATAGCTTTCCCCTCAAGAAGCCGTTCACTAAGACTGTTCTTGTGGAATTTGCAAAGTGATATTTCGAAGCCCATAGAGGGATATGGTGAAAAAGGAAATCTCTTCCGTTAAAAACTGGAAAGAAGCTTTCTGAGTAACTGCCTTGTTGTCTGTTAATTAATCTCACAGAGATACAGCTTTACCTTCAAGAAGCCTTTCACTAAGACTGTTCTTGTGGAAGTTGCAAAGTGATATTTGGAAGCCCACAGAGGGATACGGTGAAAAAGGAAATATCTTCCGTTAAAAACTGGAAAAAAGCTTTCTGATAACCTGCTTTGTGTTCTGTTAATTCAACTCACAGAGTTACAGCTTTCCCCTAAAAAGCCTGTCTCAAGAAGCCCTTCGCTAAGGCTGTTCTTGTGAAATTTGCAAAGTGATATTTGGAAGCCCATAGAGGGATATGGTGAAAAAGGAAGTATCTTCCGATATAAACTGGAAATAATCTTTCTGAGAAACTGCTTTGTGTTCTATTAATTCATTTCACAGAGCTACAGCTTTCCCTTCAAGAAGCCTTTCCCTAATACTGTTCTTGTGGAATTTGCAAAGTGATATTTGGAAGCCCTTAGAGGGCTATGCTGATAAAGGAAATATCTTCCGTTAAAAACTGGAAAGAAGATTTCTGAGAAACTGCTGTTGGTTCTGTTAATTCATCTCACAGAGTTACAGCTTTCTCTTCAAGAAGCCTTTCGCTAAGACTGTTTTTGTGGAATTTGCAAAGTTATATTTGGAAGCCCATAGAGGGCTCTCGTGGAAAAGGAAATATCTTCCGTTAAAAACTGGAAAGAATCTTTCTGAGAAACTGCTTTGTGTTCTGTTAGTTCATTTCACAGAGATACAGCTTTCGTCTCAAGAAGCCGTTCAGTAAGACTGTTCTTGTGATATTTGCAAAGTGATATTTGGAAGCCCATAGACGGCTATGGTGAAAAAGGAAACATCTTCCATTAAAAAATGGAAAGAAGCTTCCTGAAAAACAGTTTTGTGTCTGTTAATTCATATTACAGATTTAAGCTTTCTCCTCCAAAAGCCTTTCGCTAAGACTGTTCTTGTGGAACTTGAAATGTGATATTTGGAAAACCATAGAGGGCTACGGTGAAAAAGGAAATATCTTCCGTTAAAAACTTGAAAGAAGATTTCTGAGAAACTGCTTTTTTTTTTTTGTTAATTGATCCCAGAGAGTTACAGCTTTCCCCTCAAGAAGTCTTTCCCTAAGACTGTTCTTGTGGAATTTGCAAAGTGATATTTGGAAGCCCATAGGGGGCTCTGGCGAAAAAGAAATTATCCTAAGATAAAAACCGAAAGGAAACTTTATGAGAAACTGCGTTGTGTTCTCTTAATTCAACTCACAGAGTTACAGCTTTCCCCTCAAGAAGATGTTCACTAAGTCTGTTTTTGTGAAATTAGCAAAGTGATATTTGGAAGCCCATATAGGGCTATGGTGAAAAAGGAAATATCCTAGGATAAAAACTGAAAAGAAGCTTTTTGAGAAACTGCTTTGTGTTCTGTTAATTCATCTCACAGAGTTACAGCTTTCTCCGCAAGAAACCGTTCACTAAGGCTGTTCTTGTGGAGTTTGCAAAGTGATATTTGGAAGCCCATAGAGGGTATGTTGAAAAAGGAAATATGCTAAGATAAAAACAGAAAAGAAGGTATCTGAGAAACTGCTATGTGTTCTGTTAATGATCTCACAGAGTTACAGCTTTCCCTTCAAGAAGCCTTTCGCTAAGTCTGTTCTTGTGGAATTTACAAGGGGATATTTGGAAGCCCTTAGAGGGCTATGGTGAAAAAGGAAATATCTCCGGTTAAAAACTGGAAAGAAGCTTTCTGAGAAACTGCTTTGTGTTCTCTTAATTCATCTCACAGAGTTACAGCTTTCCCCTGAAGAAGCCTTTCGCTATGACTGTGTTTGTGTAAATTGCAAAGTGATATTTGGAAGCCCATAGAGGGCTATGGTGAAAAAGGAAATATCTTCCGTTATAAACTGGAAAGAAGCTTTCTCAAGGACAGCTTTGTGTTCTGTTAATTCATGTCACAGAGTTACAGCTTTACCCTCAAGAAGCCTTTCGCTAAGACTGTTCTGGTGGAATTTGCAAAGTGATATTTGGAAGCCCATAGAGGGCTATGGTGAAAAAGGAAGTATCTTCTGTGAAAAACTGAAAAGAAACTTTCTGAGAAACTGCTTTGTGTTCTGTTAATTCATCTCACATTGTTACAGCTTTCTCCTAAACAAGCCGTTCACTGAGACTGTTCTTGTCGAATTTGCAAAGTGATATTGGAAGCCCTTAGAGGATTATCGCGAAAAACGTAATTTCCTAAGATAACCGAAAAGAAGCTTTCTGAGAAACTGCATTGTATTCTCTTAATTCATCTCACAGAGTTTTAGCTTTCGAAACAAGAAGCCGTTCACTAAGGCTGTTCCTGTGGAATTTGCAAGGTGATATTTGGAAGTCCATAGAGGGCTATGGTGAAAAAGAAAATATCTTCCGTTAAAAACTGTAAAGAAGCTTTCTGAGAGACTGCTTTCTGTTTTGTTAAATCATCTCACAGAGTTTTAGCTTTCTCTTCAAGAAGCCGTTCCATATGACTGTTCTTCTGTAATTTGCAAAGTGATATTTGGAATTCCATAGAGGGCTATGGTGAAAAAGGAAATATACTAAGATAAAAACCGAAAAGAAGTTTTCTGAGAAACTGCTTTGTGTTCTGTTAGTTCATCTCACACAGTTACGGCTTTCCCTTCAAGAATCCGTTCACTAAGACTGTTCTTGTGAAATTTGGAAATTGATATTTGGAAGCCCAAAGAGGTCTAAGGTGAAAAAGGAAATATCTTCCGTTAAAAACTGGAAAGAAGTTTTCTGAGAAACTGCCTTGTGTTCCGTTAATTCATATCACAGAATTACAGCTTTCCCCTCAAGAAACCTTTCACTAAGACTGTTCTTGTGGAATTTGCAAAGTGATATTTGGAAGCCCATAGAGGGCTAGGGTGAAAAAGAAAATATCTTCAGTTAAAAACTGGAAAGAAGCTTTCTGAGACATGCAAAGTGATATTTAAAGCCCATAGAGAGCTATGGTGAAAAAGGGAACATATTCAGTTAAAAACTGGAATGAAGCTTTCTGAGAAACTGCTTTGTTTTCTGTTAATTCAACCCACCGAGTTACACTTTTCCACTCAAGAGGCCTTTCGCTAAGACTGTTCTTGTGGAATTTGCAAAGTGATATTTGGAAGCCCATAGAGCGTTATGGTGAAAAAGGAAATATCCTAACATAAAAAGTGCAAAGAATCTTTCTGAGAAACTGCTTTGTATTCTGTGAATTCAACTCCCAGAATTAAAGCTTTCCCCTCTAGAAGGTTTTCGCTAAGAATGTTGTTGTGGAATTTGCAGTGATATTCGGAAGCCCATAGAGGGCTATGGTGAAAAAGGAAATAGCCTAAATTAAAAACTGAAAAGAAGCCCTGTGAGAAACTGTTTTGTTTTCTGTAATTCATCTCACAGAGATTCAGCTTTCCCCTCAAGAAGCCTTTCACTAAGACTGTTGTTGTGGAATTTGAAAAGTGATATTTGGAAGCCCATTCATGGCAGTGGTGAAAAAGAAAATATCCTTTAATTAAAATTGAAAAGAAGCTTTCTGAGAAAGTGCTTTGTATTCTGTTAATTCATCTCACAGAGTTACATCTTTAACCTCAAGAATTCTTTCCCTAAGATTGTTCTTGTGGAATTAGCAAAGTGATATTTGGAAGCCCATGGTGGGCTATGGTGAAAAAGAAATTATCTTCCGTTAAAAACTGGAAAGAAGCTTTCTGAGAAACTGCCTTCTTTTCTGTTATTTCGTCTCGCAGAGTTACAGCTTTCCCCTCAAGAAGCCTCTCGTTATGACTGTTCTTGTGGAAATTGCAAAGTGATATTTGGAAGACCTAAAAGGCTATGGTGAAAAAGGAAATATCTTCCGTTAAAAACTGGAAAGAAGCTTTCGAGAAACTTCTTTGTGTTCTGTTAATTCATCTCACAGAGTTACATTTTTCCCCTCCAGAATCCTTTCGCTAAGAATGTTCCTGTGGAATTTGTAAAGTGATATTTGGAACACCATAGAGGGCTATGGTGAAAAAGGAAATATCTTCCGTTAAAAACAGGAAAGAAGCTTTTGAGAAACTGCTTTGTGTTCTGTTAATTCATCTCACACAGTTACAGTTTTCCCCTCCAGAAGCCTTTCACTAAGAATGTTCTCGTGGAATTTGCAAAGTGATATTGGAAGCCCATAGAGCGTTATGGCGAGAAAGGAAATATCCTAAGATAAAACCCGAATAGAAGCTTTCTGAGAAGCTGCATTGTGTTATCTTAATTCATCTCACAGTGTTGTAGCTTTCCCTTCCAGAAACCGTT
Organism: Chlorocebus sabaeus; assembly: GCF_047675955.1. Taxonomy (NCBI): domain Eukaryota; kingdom Metazoa; phylum Chordata; class Mammalia; order Primates; family Cercopithecidae; genus Chlorocebus; species Chlorocebus sabaeus. The sequence goes on along the minus strand of NW_027327682.1, from coordinate 192,168 downwards.
CACTAAGACTGTTCCTGTGGAATTTGCAAGGTGATATTTGGAAGCCCTTAGAGTGCTTTTTGAAAAAGGAAATATCTTCCGTTAAAAACTGGAAAGAAGCTTTCTGAAAAACTGCTTTGTGTTCTGCTAATTCATCTCACAGAGTTACAGCTTTCCCCTCAAGAAGCCTTTCGCTAAGACTGTTCTTGTGGAATTTTCGAAGTGATATTTGGAAGCCCCAAGAGGGCTACGGTGAAAAAGGAAATATCTTCCATTAAAAATTGGAAAGAATCTTTCTGAGAAACTGCTTTGTGTTCTGTTAATTCATCTCACAGAAGTTCAGCATTCCCCTCAATAAGCCGCTCACTAAGAATGTTCTTGTGGAATTTGGAAAGTGATATTTGGAAGCCCATAGAGGGCTATGGTGAGAAAGGAAGTATCCTAAGATAAAAACTGAAAGAACCTTTATGAGAAACTGCTTTTTGTTCTGTTAATTCAACTAACAGGGTTACAGCTTTGCCTTCAAGAAGACTTTCGCAAAGGTTGATCTTGTGGAATTTGCAAAGTGAAATTTGGAAGCCCATAGAGGGCCATACTGAAAGAGGAAATATCTTTAGTTAAATACTGAAAAGACGCTTTCTGAGAAACTGCTTTGTGTTCTGCTAATTCATCTCACAGAGTTGCACCTTTCCCCTCCAGAAGTCTTTCGTTAAGAATGTTCTTGTGGAATTTGCAAAGTGATATTTAAAAGCCCATAGAGGGCTATGGTGAAAAAGGAAATATGATAAGATAAAAACTGAAAAGAAGCTTTTTGAGAAACTGCTTTTTGTTCTGTTAGTTCATCTCTCAGAGTTACTGCTTTTCAATCAAGAAGCCTTTCGCTAAGACTGTTCTTGTGGAATTTGCAGAGAGATATTTGGAAGCCCATAGAGGGCTATGGTGAAAAGGGAAGTATCTTCCGTTAAAAAATGGAAAGAAGCTTTCTGTGAAACTGCTTTGTGTTCTATTAATTCATCTCACAGAGGTACAGCTTTCCCCTCTAGGAGCCGTTCACTAAGACTATTCTTGGGAAATTTGCAAAGTGATATTTCGAAGCCCATAGAGGGCTATGGTGAAAATGGAAGTATCCTAAGATAAAAACCAAAAAAAGCTTTCTGAGAAACTGCTTTGTGCTCTGTTAATTCATGTGACAGAGTAACAGCTTTTCCCTAAAGAAGCCTTTCCCTAACACTGTTCTTGTGGGATTTGCAAGGTGATATTTGGAAGCCCATAGAGGACTATGGTGAAAATGGAATTATCTTCCGATAGAAACTGGAAAGAATCTTTCTGAGAAACTGCTTGGTGTTCTGTTAATTCATTCACAGTGTTTCACCTCTCCCCTCAAAAAGCCTTTCGCTAATATTGTTCTTGTTGAAATTGCAAAGTGATATTTGGAATCCCATAGAGGTCCATGGTGAAAAAGTAAATATCTTCCGTTAAAAACTGGAAAGAAGCTTTCGAGAAACTGCTTTGTGTTCTGTTAATTCATCTCACAGAGTTACAGTTTTCCCCTCCAGAAGCCTTTCGCTAAGAATGTTCTTGTTTAATTTGCAAAGTGATTGTTGGAAGCCGATAAAGGGCAAGGGTGCTAAAGGAAATAACTGCCGTTAAAAACTGGAAAGAAGCTTTCTGAGAAACTGCTTTGTGTTCTGTTAATTCATTTCACAGAATTACCGCTTTCTTCTCAAGAAGCTTTTCCCTAAGACTGTTCTTCTGGAATTTGCAAAGTGTATTTGGAATCCTATAGAGGGCAAAGGTGAAAAAGGAAATATCTTCCGTTAAAAACTGGAAAGAATCTTTCTGAGAAACTACTTTCTGTTCTGTTACTTCATCTCACAGAGTTACAGCTTTCCCCTCAAGAAGAGTTTCGCTAAGACTCTTATTGTGGAATTTGCAACGTGATATTTGGAATCCCATAGAGTGCTATGGTGAAAAAGGAAATATCCTAAGTTAAAAACAGAAAAGAAGCTTTCTGAGAAACTACTTTGTGTTCTGTTAATTCAACTCACAAAGTTACAGCTTTCTCCTCAAGAAGCTTTTGGCTAAGGCTGTTCTTTTGGAATTCGCAAAGTGATATTTGGAAGCCCATAGAGGGGTATGGTGAAAATGGAAATATCCTAAGATAATAACCGATAAGAAGCTTTCTGACAAACTACTTTGTGTTCTGTTAGTTCATCTCACAGGGTTACAGCATTCCTCTCGAGAGGCCGTTCGCTAAGACTGTTCTTGTGGAATTTGCAAAGTGATATTTTGAAGCCCATAGACGGCTATGGTGAAAAAGGAAATATCTTCCGTTAAAAATGGAAAGAAGCTTTCTGAGAAACTGCTTTGTGTTCTTTTTAAGACTTTTCTTGTGGAATTTGCAAAGTGATATTTGGAAGACCGTAGAGGGCAATATTGAAAAAGGAAATATCTTCCGTTAAAACTGGAAAGAAAATTTCTGAGAAACTGCTGTGGGTTCTGTTAATTCATCTCAAAGTGTTATAGCTTTCCCCTCAAGATGCCGTTCACAAAGACTCTTCTTGTGGAATTTTCAAAGTGATATTGGGAAGTCCATAGAGGGCTATGGTGAAAAAGGAAATATCTTCAGTGAAAAACTAGAAAGAAGCTTTCAGAACCACTGCTTTGTGTTCTGTTAATACATCTCTCAGTCGTACAGCTTTCCCCTCAAGAAGCCTTCCGCTAAGACTGTTCTTGTGGAATTTCCAAAGTGATATTTTGAAGCCCTTAGAGGTCTATGGTGAAAAAGGATATATCCTAAGATGAAAACCGAAAAGAAGCTTTCTGAGAAACTGCTTTGTGTTCTGTTAGTTCATCTCACAGAGTTACAGTTTTCGCTTCAAAAAGCCTTTTTCTAAGACTGTTCTTGTGGAATTTGCAAAGTGATATTTGGAAGCCCATAGAAGGCTATGGTGAAAAAGAAATATCCTAAGATAAAAACTGAAATGAAGCTTTCTGAGGAACTGTTTTGTGTTCTGTTAATTCATCTTACAGAGTTACAGCTTTCCCCTCAAGAAGCCTTTCCTAAGACTGTTCTTGTTGGATAGGCATAGTGATATTTGGAAGCCCATAGAAGGCTATGGTGAAAAAGGAAATATCTTCCGTTAAAAACTGGAAAGAAGCTTTCTGGGAAATTGCCTTGTGTTTTGTTAATTCATCTCACAGAGTTACAGCTTTCTGCTCAAGAAGAATTTCGCTAAGACTCTTCTTGTGGAATTTGCAAAGTGATATTTGGAAGCCCTAGAGGGCTATGTTGAAAAAGGAAACATCCTAGCATAAAAACTGAAAAGAAGCTTTCTGAGAAACTGCTTTTTGTTCTGTTAATTCATCCAACAGAGTTACAGCTTTCCCCTCAAGTAGCCATTCTCTAAGACCCTTCTTGTGGATTTTGCAAAGAGATATTTGGGTGCCCATAGAGGGCTATGGTGAAAAAGGAAATATCTTCTGTTAAAAACTGTAAAGAAGGTTTCTGAGAAACTGCTTTTTGTGTTCTGTTAATTCATCTCACAGAGTTACAGCTTTCCCCTGAAGAAACCGTTCACTGAGATTGTTATTGTGGCATTTGCAGAGTGCTATTGGAAGCCTATAGAGGGTTATGTCGAAAAAGGAAATATCCTAAGATAAAAACAGAAAGGAAGCTTTCTGAGAAACTGCATTGTGTTTTGTTAATTCATCTCACAGAGTTACAGCTTTCCGCTCAGGAAGCCCTTCACTAAGACTGTTCTTGTGGTATTTGCAAAGTGATAATTAAAGTCCATAGAGGGCTATGGTTAAAAAGGAAATCTCTTCCGTTAAAAACTGGAAAGAAGCTTTCTGAGAAACTGCTTTTTTGTTTTGTTAATTCATCCCACAGAGGAACAGCTTTCCCCTGAAGAAGCCTTTCGCTAAAACTGTTCTTGTGGAATTTGCAAAAGGATATTTGGAAGCCCATAGACGGCTATGGTGAAAAAGGAAACCAATTCCGTTAAAAACTGGAAAGAAGCTTTCTGAGAAACGGCTTTGTGTTCTCTTAATTCATCTCACAGAGTAACAGCTTTCCCCTCAGGAAGCCAATTGCTAAGACTGTTCTTGTGGAATTTGCAAAGAGATATTTGGAAGCCCATAGAGGGCTATGGTGAAAAAGAAAATCTCTTCAGTTAAAAACTAGAAAGACGCTTTCTGAGAAACGGCTTTGTGTTCTGTTAATTCATCCCACAGAGTTATAGATTTCCCCTCAAGAATCCTTTCACTAAGACTGTTCTGGTGGAATATGCAAAGTGACATTTGAAAGCCGATAGAACGCAATGGTGAAAAAGGAAATGTCTTCCCTTAAAAACTGGAAAGAAGCTTTCTGAGAAACAGCTTTGTGTTTTGTTAATTCATCTTACAGGGTTACAGCTTTCCCTTCAAGAAGCCTTTCGCTAAGACTGTTCTTGTGGAATTTTCAAAGTGATATTTGGAAGCCCATAGAGGGCTACGATGAAAAAGGAAATATCCTAAGATAAAAACTGGAAAGAAGCTTTCTGAGAAACGGCTTTGTGTTCTCTTAATTTATCTCACAAAGTTACAGCTTTCCACTCAAGAAGCCTTTCGATAAGACTGTTCTTGTGGAATTTGCACAGTGATATTTGGAAGCCCATAGAGAGCTATGGTGAAATAGAAAATCTCTTCCGTTAAAAGGGGAAAGAAGCTTTCTGAGAAACTGCTTTGTGTTATGTTAATTCATCTCAGAGAGATACAGCTTTCCCCTCTAGAAGCCTTTGGCTAAGACTGTTTTTGTGGAATATGCAAAATGTTATTTGGAAGCCCTTTGAGGGTTATGGTCAAAAAGAAAATATCTTCAGTTAAAAACTGGAAAGAAGGTTTCTGAGAAACTGCTTTGTGTTCTGTTAATTCATCTCACATAGTTATAGCTTTCCTCTCAAGAACTCTTTCGCTAAGACTGTTCTTGTGGAAATTACAAAGTAATACTTGGAAGTCCATAGAGGGATCTGGTGAAGAAGAAAATATCTTCAGTTAAAAACTGGAAAGAAGCTTTTTGATAAACTGCTTTGGGTTCTGTTAATTCAACTCACAGGCTTACAGCTTTCCGATGAAGAAGCTTACGCTAAGACTGTTCTTATGGAATTTGCAAAGTGATATTTCGAAGCCCATAGAGTTCATCTTTCCCTTCAAGAAGCCTTTCGCTATGGCTGTTCTTGTGGAATTGGCAAAGGGATATTTGGAAGCCCATAGAGGGCTATGGTGAAAAAGGAAATATCTTCCGTTCAAAACTGGAAAGAAGTTTTCTGAGAAACTGCTCTGTGTTCTGTTAATTCATCTCACAGAGTTACATCTTTCCCTTCAAGAAGCCTTTCGCTAAGGCTGTTCTTGTGGAATTGGCAAAGGGATATTTGGAAGCCCATAGAGGGCTATGGTGAAAAAGGAATTATCTTCCGTTCAAAACTGGAAAGAAGCTTTCTGAGAAACTGCTCTGTGTTCTGTTAATTCATCTCACAGAGTTACATCTTTCCCTTCAAGAAGCCTTTCGTTAAGGCTGTTCTTGGCGAATTGGCAAAGGGATATTTGGAAGCCCATAGAGGGCTATGGTGAAAAAGGAAATATCTTCCGTTCAAAACTGGAAAGAAGCTTTCTGAGAAACTGCTCTGTGTTCTGTTAATTCATCTCACAGAGTTACATCTTTCCCATAAAGAAGCCTTTCGCTAAGGCTGTTCTTGTGGAATTGGCAAAGGGATATTTGGAAGCCCATAGAGGGCTATGGTGAAAAAGGAAATATCTTCCGTTCAAAACTGGAAAGAAGCTTTCTGAGAAACTGCTCTGTGTTCTGTTAATTCATCTCACAGAGTTACGTCTTTCCCTTCATGAAGCCTTTCGCTAAGGCTGTTCTTGTGGAATTGGCAAAGGGATATTTGGAAGCCCTTAGAGGGCTATGGTGAAAAAGGAAATATCTTCCGTTCAGACCTGGAAAGAGGCTTTCTGAGAAACTGCTCTGTGTTCTGTTAATTCATCTCACAGAGTTACATCTTTCCCTTCAAGAAGCCTTTCGCTAAGGCTGTTCTTGTGGAATTGGCAAAGGGATATTTGGAAGCCCATAGAGGGCTATGGTGAAAAAGGAAATATCTTCCATTCAAAACTGGAAAGAAGCTTTCTGAGAAACTGCTCTGTGTTCTGTTAATTCATCTCACAGAGTAACATCTTTCCCTTCAAGAAGCCTTTCGCTAAGGCTGTTCTTGTGGAATTGGCAAAGGGATATTTGGAAGCCCATAGAGGGCTATGGTGAAAAATGAAATATCTTTCGTTCAGAAGTGGAAAGAAGCTTTCTGAGAAACTGCTCTGTGTTCTGTTAATTCATCTCACAGAGTTACGTCTTTCCCTTGAAGAAGCCTTTCGCTAAGGCTGTTCTTGGGGAATTGGCAAAGGTATATTTGGAAACCCATAGAGGGCTACGGTGAAAAAGGAAATATCTTCCGTTCAAAACTGGAAAGAAGCTTTCTGAGAAACTGCTCTGTGTTCTGTTAATTCATCTCACAGAGTTACATCTTTCCCTTCAAGAAGCCTTTCGCTAAGGCTGTTCATGTGGAATTGGCAAAGGGATATTTGGAAGCCCATAGAGGGCTATGGTGAAAAAGGAAATATCTTCCGTTCAAAACTGGAAAGAAGCTTTCTGAGAAACTGCTCTGTGTTCTGTTAATTCATCTCACAGAGTAACATCTTTCCCTTCAAGAAGCCTTTCGCTAAGGCTGTTCTTGTGGAATTGGCAAAGGGATATTTGGAAGCCCATAGAGGGCTATGGTGAAAAATGAAATATCTTTCGTTCAGAAGTGGAAAGAAGCTTTCTGAGAAACTGCTCTGTGTTCTGTTAATTCATCTCACAGAGTTACGTCTTTCCCTTCAAGAAGCCTTTCGCTAAGGCTGTTCTTGGGGAATTGGCAAAGGTATATTTGGAAGCCCATAGAGGGCTATGGTGAAAAAGGAAATATCTTCCGTTCAAAACTGGAAAGAAGCTTTCTGAGAAACTGCTCTGTGTTCTGTTAATTCATCTCACAGAGTTACATCTTTCCCTTCAAGAAGCCTTTCGCTAAGGCTGTTCATGTGGAATTGGCAAAGGGATATTTGGAAGCCCATAGAGGGCTATGGTGAAAAAGGAAATATCTTCCGTTCAAAACTGGAAAGAAGCTTTCTGAGAAACTGCTCTGTGTTCTGTTAATTCATCTCACAGAGTTACATCTTTCCCTTCAAGAAGTCTTTCGCTAAGGCTGTTCTTGTGGAATTGGCAAAGGGATATTTGGAAGCCCATAGGGGGCTATGGTGAAAAAGGAAATATCTTCCGTTCAAAACTGGAAAGAAGCTTTCTGAGAAACTGCTCTGTGTTCTGTTAGTTCATCTCACAGAGTTACATCTTTCCCTTCAAGAAGCCTTTCGCTAAGGCTGTTCTTGGGGAATTGGCAATGGGATATTTGGAAGCCCATAGAGGGCTATGGTGAAAAAGGAAATATCTTCCGTTCAAAACTGGAAAGAAGCATTCTGAGAAACTGCTCTGTGTTCTGTTAATTCATCTCACAGAGTTACGTCTTTCCCTTCAAGAAGCCTTTCGCTAAGGCTGTTCTTGTGGAATTGGCAAAGGGTATTTTGAAGCCCATAGAGGGCTATGGTGAAAAAGGAAATATGTTCCGTTCAAAACTGGAAAGAAGCTTTCTGAGAAACTGCTCTGTGTTCTGTTAATTCATCTCACAGAGTTACATCTTTCCCTTCAAGAAGCCTTTCGCTAAGGCTGTTCTTGTGGAATTGGCAAAGGGATATTTGGAAGCCCATAGAGGGCTATGGTGAAAAAGGAAATATCTTCCGTTCAAAACTGGAAAGAAGCTTTCTGAGAAACTGCTCTGTGTTCTGTTAATTCATCTCACAGAGTAACATCTTTCCCTTCAAGAAGCCTTTCGCTAAGGCTGTTCTTGTGGAATTGGCAAAGGGATATTTGGAAGCCCATAGAGGGCTATGGTGAAAAATGAAATATCTTTCGTTCAGAAGTGGAAAGAAGCTTTCTGAGAAACTGCTCTGTGTTCTGTTAATTCATCTCACAGAGTTACGTCTTTCCCTTCAAGAAGCCTTTCGCTAAGGCTGTTCTTGGGGAATTGGCAAAGGTATATTTGGAAGCCCATAGAGGGCTATGGTGAAAAAGGAAATATCTTCCGTTCAAAACTGGAAAGAAGCTTTCTGAGAAACTGCTCTGTGTTCTGTTAATTCATCTCACAGAGTTACATCTTTCCCTTCAAGAAGCCTTTCGCTAAGGCTGTTCTTCTGGAATTGGCAAAGGGATATTTGGAAGCCCATAGAGGGCTATGGTGAAAAATGAAATATCTTTCGTTCAGAAGTGGAAAGAAGCTTTCTGAGAAACTGCTCTGTGTTCTGTTAATTCATCTCACAGAGTTACGTCTTTCCCTTCAAGAAGCCTTTCGCTAAGGCTGTTCTTGGGGAATTGGCAAAGGTATATTTGGAAGCCCATAGAGGGCTATGGTGAAAAAGGAAATATCTTCCGTTCAAAACTGGAAAGAAGCTTTCTGAGAAACTGCTCTGTGTTCTGTTAATTCATCTCACAGAGTTACATCTTTCCCTTCAAGAAGCCTTTCGCTAAGGCTGTTCATGTGGAATTGGCAAAGGGATATTTGGAAGCCCATAGAGGGCTATGGTGAAAAAGGAAATATCTTCCGTTCAAAACTGGAAAGAAGCTTTCTGAGAAACTGCTCTGTGTTCTGTTAATTCATCTCACAGAGTTACATCTTTCCCTTCAAGAAGTCTTTCGCTAAGGCTGTTCTTGTGGAATTGGCAAAGGGATATTTGGAAGCCCATAGGGGGCTATGGTGAAAAAGGAAATATCTTCCGTTCAAAACTGGAAAGAAGCTTTCTGAGAAACTGCTCTGTGTTCTGTTAATTCATCTCACAGAGTTACATCTTTCCCTTCAAGATGCCTTTCGCTAAGGCTGTTCTTGTGGAATTGGCAAAGGGATATTTGGAAGCCCATACAGGGCTATGGTGAAAAAGGGAATATCTTCCGTTCAAAACTGGAAAGAAGCTTTCTGAGAAACTGCTCTGTGTTCTGTTAATTCATCTCACAGAGTTACATCTTTCCCTTCAAGAAGCCTTTCGCTAAGGCTGTTCTTGTGGAATTGGCAAAGGGATATTTGGAAGCCCTTAGAGGGCTATGGTGAAAAAGGAAATATCTTCCGTTCAGACCTGGAAAGAGGCTTTCTGAGAAACTGCTCTGTGTTCTGTTAATTCATCTCACAGAGTTACATCTTTCCCTTCAAGAAGCCTTTCGCTAAGGCTGTTCTTGTGGAATTGGCAAAGGGATATTTGGAAGCCCATAGAGGGCTATGGTGAAAAAGGAAATATCTTCCGTTCAAAACTGGAAAGAAGCTTTCTGAGAAACTGCTCTGTGTTCTGTTAATTCACCTCACAGAGTAACATCTTTCCCTTCAAGAAGCCTTTCGCTAAGGCTGTTCTTGTGGAATTGGCAAAGGGATATTTGGAAGCCCATAGAGGGCTATGGTGAAAAATGAAATATCTTTCGTTCAGAAGTGGAAAGAAGCTTTCTGAGAAACTGCTCTGTGTTCTGTTAATTCATCTCACAGAGTTACGTCTTTCCCTTCAAGAAGCCTTTCGCTAAGGCTGTTCTTGGGGAATTGGCAAAGGTATATTTGGAAGCCCATAGAGGGCTATGGTGAAAAAGGAAGTAACTTCCGTTCAAAACTGGAAAGAAGCTTTCTGAGAAACTGCTCTGTGTTCTGTTAATTCATCTCACAGAGTTACATCTTTCCCTTCAAGAAGCCTTTCGCTAAGGCTGTTCATGTGGAATTGGCAAAGGGATATTTGGAAGCCCATAGAGGGCTATGGTGAAAAAGGAAATATCTTCCGTTCAAAACTGGAAAGAAGCTTTCTGAGAAACTGCTCTGTGTTCTGTTAATTCATCTCACAGAGTAACATCTTTCCCTTCAAGAAGCCTTTCGCTAAGGCTGTTCTTGTGGAATTGGCAAAGGGATATTTGGAAGCCCATAGAGGGCTATGGTGAAAAATGAAATATCTTTCGTTCAGAAGTGGAAAGAAGCTTTCTGAGAAACTGCTCTGTGTTCTGTTAATTCATCTCACAGAGTTACGTCTTTCCCTTCAAGAAGCCTTTCGCTAAGGCTGTTCTTGGGGAATTCCAAAGGTATATTTGGAAGCCCATAGAGGGCTATGGTGAAAAAGGAAATATCTTCCGTTCAAAACTGGAAAGAAGCTTTCTGAGAAACTGCTCTGTGTTCTGTTAATTCATCTCACAGAGTTACATCTTTCCCTTCAAGAAGCCTTTCGCTAAGGCTGTTCATGTGGAATTGGCAAAGGGATATTTGGAAGCCCATAGAGGGCTATGGTGAAAAAGGAAATATCTTCCGTTCAAAACTGGAAAGAAGCTTTCTGAGAAACTGCTCTGTGTTCTGTTAATTCATCTCACAGAGTTACATCTTTCCCTTCAAGAAGTCTTTCGCTAAGGCTGTTCTTGTGGAATTGGCAAAGGGATATTTGGAAGCCCATAGGGGGCTATGGTGAAAAAGGAAATATCTTCCGTTCAAAACTGGAAAGAAGCTTTCTGAGAAACTGCTCTGTGTTCTGTTAGTTCATCTCACAGAGTTACATCTTTCCCTTCAAGAAGCCTTTCGCTAAGGCTGTTCTTGGGGAATTGGCAATGGGATATTTGGAAGCCCATAGAGGGCTATGGTGAAAAAGGAAATATCTTCCGTTCAAAACTGGAAAGAAGCTTTCTGAGAAACTGCGCTGTGTTCTGTTAATTCATCGCAGAGAGTTACATCTTTCCCTTCAAGAAGCCTTTCGCTAAGGCTGTTCTTGTGGAATTGGCAAAGGGATATTTGGAAGCCCATAGAGGGCTATGGTGAAAAAGGAAATATCTTCCGTTCAAAACTGGAAAGAAGCTTTCTGAGAAACTGCTCTGTGTTCTGTTAATTCATCTCACAGAGTTACATCTTTCCCTTCAAGAAGCCTTTCGCTAAGGCTGTTCTTGGGGAATTGGCAAAGGGATATTTGGAAGCCCATAGGGGGCTATGGTGAAAAAGGAAATATCTTCCGTTCAAAACTGGAAAGAAGCTTTCTGAGAAACTGCTCTGTGTTCTGTTGATTCACCTCACAGAGTTACATCTTTCCCTTCAAGAAGCCTTTCGCTAAGGCTGTTCTTGTGGAATTGGCAAAGGGATATTTGGAAGCCCATAGAGGGCTATGGTGAAAAAGGAAATATCTTCCGTTCAAAACTGGAAAGAAGCTTTCTGAGAAACTGCTCTGTGTTCTGTTAATTCATCTCACAGAGTTACATCTTTCCCTTCAAGAAGCCTTTCGCTAAGGCTGTTCTTGTGGAATTGGCAAAGGTATATTTGGAAGCCCATAGAGGGCTATGGTGAAAAAGGAAATATCTTCCGTTCAAAACTGGAAAGAAGCTTTCTGAGAAACTGCTCTGTGTTCTGTTAATTCATCTCACAGAGTTACGTCTTTCCCTTCAAGAAGCCTTTCGCTAAGGCTGTTCTTGTGGAATTGGCAAAGGGATATTTGGAAGCCCATAGAGGGCTATGGTGAAAAAGGAAATATCTTCCGTTCAAAACTGGAAAGAAGCTTTCTGAGAAACTGCTCTGTGTTCTGTTAATTCATCTCACAGAGTTACATCTTTCCCTTCAAGAAGTCTTTCGCTAAGGCTGTTCTTGTGGAATTGGCAAAGGGATATTTGGAAGCCCATAGGGGGCTATGGTGAAAAAGGAAATATCTTCCGTTCAAAACTGGAAAGAAGCTTTCTGAGAAACTGCTCTGTGTTCTGTTAGTTCATCTCACAGAGTTACATCTTTCCCTTCAAGAAGCCTTTCGCTAAGGCTGTTCTTGTGGAATTGGCAAAGGGATATTTGGAAGCCCATAGGGGGCTATGGTGAAAAAGGAAATATCTTCCGTTCAAAACTGGAAAGAAGCTTTCTGAGAAACTGCTCTGTGTTCTGTTAATTCATCTCACAGAGTTACGTCTTTCCCTTCAAGAAGCCTTTCGCTAAGGCTGTTCTTGGGGAATTGGCAAAGGGATATTTGGAAGCCCATAGAGGACTATGGTGAAAAAGGAAATATCTTCCGTTCAAAACTGGAAAGAAGCTTTATGAGAAACTGCTCTGTGTTCTGTTAATTCATCTCACAGAGTTACATCTTTCCCTTCAAGAAGCCTTTGGCTAAGGCTGTTCATGTGGAATTGGCAAAGGGATATTTGGAAGCCCATAGAGGGCTATGGTGAAAAAGGAAATATCTTCCGTTCAAAACTGGAAAGAAGCTTTCTGAGAAACTGCTCTGTGTTCTGTTAATTCATCTCACAGAGTTACGTCTTCCCCTTCAAGAAGCCTTTCGCTAAGGCTGTTCTTGCGGAATTGGCAAAGGTATATTAGGAAGCCCATAGAGGGCTATGGTGAAAAAGGAAATATCTTCCGTTCAAAACTGGATAGAAGCTTTCTGAGAAACTGCTCTGTGTTCTGTTAGTTCATCTCACAGAGTTACATCTTTCCCTTCAAGAAGTCTTTCGCTAAGGCTGTTCTTGGGGAATTGGCAAAGGGATATTTGGAAGCCCATAGGGTGCTACGGTGAAAAAGGAAATATCTTCCGTTCAAAACTGGAAAGAAGCTTTCTGAGAAACTGCTCTGTGTTCTGTTAATTCATCTCACAGAGTTACGTCTTCCCCTTCAAGAAGCCTTTCGCTAAGTCTGTTCTTGCGGAATTTTCAAAGTGATATTCAGAAGCCCATAGAGGGCTAAGGAGAAAAAGGAAATATCTTCAGTTTAAAACTGGAAAGAAGCTTTTTGAGAAACTCCTTTGTGTTCTCTTAAATCATCTCACAGAGTTACAGCTTTCCACTCAAGAAGTCTTTCGCTAAGACTGTTCTTGTGGAATTTGCAAAGTGAAATTTGGAAGCCCATAGAGGGCTATGGTGAAAAACGAAATATCTTCCGTTAAAAACCGAAAAGAAGCTTTCTGAGAAACTGCTTTGTGTTCTGTTAGTTCATCTCACAGAGTTAAAGCTTTCCCCTCAAGAAGCCGTTCACTTGGACTTTTCTTGTGAAATTTTAAAAGTGATATTTGGAAACCCATTGAAGGCTATGGTGAAAAAGGAAATATCTTCCTTTAATAACTGGAAAGAAACTTTCTGAGAAACTGCCGTATGTTCTGTTAATACATCTCACCGAGTTACAGCTTTCCTCTCAAGAAGCCTTTCTGTAAGGCTCGTCTTGTGGAATTTGCAAAGTGATATTTGGAAGCCCATAGAGGAATATGGTGAAAAAGGAAATATCTTCCATTAAAAACTGGAAGGAAGATTTCTGAAAAACTGCTTTGTGTTCTGTTAATTCATCTCACAGAGTTACAGCTTTCCCCTCAAGAAGCCTTTCGCTAAGACTGCTCTTCTGGAATTTGGAAAGTGATATGTAGAAGCCCATAGAGGGCTAGGGTGAAAAATTAAACATCCTGAGATAAAAACTGAACAGAAGCTTTATGAGAAACTGCTTTGTGTTCTGTTAATTCATCTCACAGACTTACAGCTTTCCCCTCAAGAAGTCTTTCGCTAAGACTGTTCTTGTGGAATTTGCAATGTGATATTTGGAAGCCCATGGAGGGCTACGGTGAAAAAGGAAATATCTTCTGTTAAAAACACGGAAAAAGCTTTCTGATTACAGCTTCCCCCTCAAGAAGCCTTTCTCTAATACTGTTCTTGGGGAAATTGCAAAGTGATATTTGAAAGCTCATAGACGTCTATGGTTAAAAATGAAACATCTTCTGTAAAAACTGGAAAGAAGCTTTCTAAGAAACTGCTTTGTGTTCTGTAAATTCATCTCACAGAGTTACAGCATTCCCCTCAAGAAGCCTTTCGCTAATACTGTTCTTGTGGAATTTGCAAAGTGATAATTGGAAGGCCATAGAGGTCTACGGTGAAAAAGGAAATATCTTCAGTTAAAAAATGAAAAGAAGCTTTCTGAGAAACTGCTTTGTGTTCTGTTAATTCATCTCACAGAGTTACAGCTTTCCCCTCAGGAAGCCTTTCACTAAGACTGTTCTTGTGGAATTTGCAAAGTGATATTTGGAAGCTCATAGAGGGCTATGGTGAAAAAGGAAATATCTTCCGTTAAAAACTGGAAAGAGGCTTTCTGACCAACTGCTTTGTGTTCTGATAATTCAACTCACAGAGTAACATCTTTCCCCTCAAGAAGCCTTTCGCTTAGACTGTTTTTGTGGAAATTGGAAAGTGATACTTAGAATCCCACAGAGGGCTATGGTGAAAAAGGAAATATCCTAAGATAATACTGAAAAGAAGCTTTATGAAAAACTACATTGTGTTCTGTTAATTCATCTCACAGACTTACAGCTTTCCCCTCAAGAAGCCTTTCGCTAAGACTGTGCTCGTGGAATTTGCAAAGTGATATTTGGAAGCCCATAGAGGGCTACGGTTAAAAAGGAAACATCTTCCGTTAAAAACTGGAAAGAAGGTTTCTGAGAATCTGTTTTGTGTTCCGTTAATTCATCCCACAGACTTACAGCTTTCCCCTCAAGAAGCCTTTCGCTAAGTCTGTTCTCATGGATTTTGCAAAGTGATATTTGGAAGCCCGTAGAGGGGTACGGTTAAAAAGGAAACATCTTCCGTTAAAAACTGGAAAGATGCTTTCTGAGAAACTGCTTTGTGTTCTGTTAATTAATCTCACAGAATTACAGCTTTCCCCTCAAGAACCCTTTCGCTGAGACTGTTCTTGTGGAATTTGCAAAGTGATATTTGGAGGCCCATAGGCGGTATGGTGAAAAAGGAAATAACTTCCGATAAAAACTGGAAAGAGGCTTTCTGAGAAACTGCTCTGTGTTCTGCTAATTCGTCTCACACAGTTACAGCTTTCCCCTTAAGAAGCCTTTCTGTAAGACAGTTCTTTTGGAATTTGCAATGTGATATTTGGAAGCCCATGCAGGGCTATGGTGAAAAAGGAAATATCTTCAGTTAAAAACTGGAAAGAAACTTTCTGAGAAACTGCTTTGTGTTCTGTTAATTCATCTCACAGAATTACAGCTTTCCCTTCAAGAAGCCTCTCCCTAAGACTGTTCTTGTGGAATTTTCACAGTGATATTTGAAAGCCCTTAGAGGGCTATGGTGAAAAAGGAAATATCCTATATAAAACCTGAAAAGAAGCTTTCTGAGAACCTGCTTTGTGTTCTGTTAATTCATCTCACAGAGTTGCAGCTTTCCCCTCAAGAAGTCGTTCATTAAGGATGTTCTTGTGGAATTTGCAAAGTGATATTTGGAAGACCATAGAGGGCTATGGTGAAAAAGGAAATATCCTACGATAAAAACCGAAAAGAAGCTTTCCGAGAAACGGCATGGTGTTCTCTTAATTCATCTCACCGAGTTGTAGCTTTCCCCTCAAGAAGCGACCACTAAGACTGTTCTTGTGGAATTTGCAAGGTGATATCTGGAAGCCCATAGAAGGCTATGGTGAGAAAGGAAATATCTTCCATTAAAAACTGGAAAGAGGCTTTCTGAGAAACTGCTTTGTGTTCTGTTAATTCATCTCACAGAGTTACAGCTTTCCCCTCAAGAAGACTTTTGCTAAGACTGTTCCCGTGGAATTTGCAAAGTGATATTTGGAAGCCGATAGAGGTCTATGGTGCAAAAGGAAACATCCTAAGATAAAAACTGAAAAGAAGCTTTCTGGGAAACTGCTTTGTGTTCTGTAGATTCATTTCACAGAGTTACAGCTTTCTCCTCAAGAAGCCTTTTGCAAAGGCTATTCTTGTGGCATTTGCAAAGTGGTATTTGGAAGCCCATCAAGGGCTAGGGTGAAAAAGGAAATATCTTCAGTTAAAAACTGAAAAGGATCTTTTTGAGAAACTGCTTTGTGTTATGTTTATTCATCTCACAGAGTTACAGCTTTCCCCTCAAGAAGCCTTTCGCTAAGACTGTTCTTGTGGAATTTGGAATGTGATATTTGGAAGCCCGCAGAGGGCTTTGGTGAAAAACGAAACATCTTCCGTTAAAACCTGGAAAGAAGCTTTCTGAGAAACTGCTTTGTGTCCTGTTAATTCATTTCACAGAGATACAGCTTTCCCTTCAAGAAGCCTTTCGCTAAGAATGCTTTGTGGAATTTGTAAGGTGATATTTGGAGGCCGATAGAGGGCTATGGTGAAAAAGGAAATATCTTCAGTTAAAAACTGAAAGAAAGATTTCTGAGAAAATGCTTTGTGTTCTGTTAATTCATCTCACAGAGTTACAGCTTACCCCTCAAGAAGCCTTTCGCTAAGTCTGTTCTTGTGGAATTTAAAAAGTGATATTTGGAAGCCCATAGGGGGCTTTGGTGAAAAAAAAAATCTTCCGTTAAAAACTGGAAAGAAGCTTTCTGCGAAACTGCTTTGTGTTCTATTAATTCATCTCAGAGAGTTGCAGCTTTCCCTACAAGAAGCCTTTCGCTAAGACTGTTCTTGTGCAATTTGGGAAGTGATATATAGAAGCCCATAGAGGGCTATGGTGAAAAAGGAAATATCTTAAGATAAAAACTGAAAAGAAGCTTTCTGAGAAACTACTTTGTGTTCTGTTAGTTCATCTAACATAGTTACAGCTTGCCCCTCAAGAAGCAGTTCACTAAGACTGTTCTTGTGAAATTTGCCTTGTGTTCTGTTAATTCATCGATCAGAGTTACAGCTTTCCACTCAAGGAGCCGTTCACTAAGACTGTTTTTCTGAAAATTGGAAAGTGATATTAGGAAGCCCATAGAGGGCTATTGTGGAAAAGGAAATATTTTCCGTTAAAAACTGGAAAGAAGCTTTAAGAGAAACTGACTTGTGTTCTGTTAATTCATCTCACAGAGTTACAGCTTTCCCCTCAAGAAGCCTTTCGCTAAGTCTGTTCTTGCGGAATTTTCAAAGTGATATTCAGAAGCCCATAGAGGGCTAAGGAGAAAAAGGAAATATCTTCAGTTTAAAACTGGAAAGAAGCTTTTTGAGAAACTCCTTTGTGTTCTCTTAAATCATCTCACAGAGTTACAGCTTTCCACTCAAGAAGTCTTTCGCTAAGACTGTTCTTGTGGAATTTGCAAAGTGAAATTTGGAAGCCCATAGAGGGCTATGGTGAAAAACGAAATATCTTCCGTTAAAAACCGAAAAGAAGCTTTCTGAGAAACTGCTTTGTGTTCTGTTAGTTCATCTCACAGAGTTAAAGCTTTCCCCTCAAGAAGCCGTTCACTTGGACTTTTCTTGTGAAATTTTAAAAGTGATATTTGGAAACCCATTGAAGGCTATGGTGAAAAAGGAAATATCTTCCTTTAATAACTGGAAAGAAACTTTCTGAGAAACTGCCGTATGTTCTGTTAATACATCTCACCGAGTTACAGCTTTCCTCTCAAGAAGCCTTTCTGTAAGGCTCGTCTTGTGGAATTTGCAAAGTGATATTTGGAAGCCCATAGAGGAATATGGTGAAAAAGGAAATATCTTCCATTAAAAACTGGAAGGAAGATTTCTGAAAAACTGCTTTGTGTTCTGTTAATTCATCTCACAGAGTTACAGCTTTCCCCTCAAGAAGCCTTTCGCTAAGACTGCTCTTCTGGAATTTGGAAAGTGATATGTAGAAGCCCATAGAGGGCTAGGGTGAAAAATTAAACATCCTGAGATAAAAACTGAACAGAAGCTTTATGAGAAACTGCTTTGTGTTCTGTTAATTCATCTCACAGACTTACAGCTTTCCCCTCAAGAAGTCTTTCGCTAAGACTGTTCTTGTGGAATTTGCAATGTGATATTTGGAAGCCCATGGAGGGCTACGGTGAAAAAGGAAATATCTTCTGTTAAAAACACGGAAAAAGCTTTCTGATTACAGCTTCCCCCTCAAGAAGCCTTTCTCTAATACTGTTCTTGGGGAAATTGCAAAGTGATATTTGAAAGCTCATAGACGTCTATGGTTAAAAATGAAACATCTTCTGTAAAAACTGGAAAGAAGCTTTCTAAGAAACTGCTTTGTGTTCTGTAAATTCATCTCACAGAGTTACAGCATTCCCCTCAAGAAGCCTTTCGCTAATACTGTTCTTGTGGAATTTGCAAAGTGATAATTGGAAGGCCATAGAGGTCTACGGTGAAAAAGGAAATATCTTCAGTTAAAAACGGGAAAGAAGCTTTCTGAGAAACTGCTTTGTGTTCTGTTAATTCATCTCACAGAGATACACGTTTCCCCTCAGGGGCTTTCGCTAAGACTGTTCTTGTGGAATTTGCAAAGTGATATTTGGAAGCCCTTAGAGGGCTAGGCTGAAAAAGGAAATCTCTTTCGTTAAAAAGTGGAAGGAAGATTTCTGAGAAACGGATTTGTGTTCTCTTACTTCATCTCACAGATTTACAGCATTCCCCTCAAGAAGCCTTTCGCTAAGACTGTTATTGTGGGATTTGCAAAGTGATATTTGGAAGCCCATAGAGGGCTATGGTGAAAAAGGAATTCTCTTCCGTTAAAAACTGGAAAGAAGCTTTCTGCGAAATGGCTTTGTGTTCTTTTAATTCATCTCACAGAGTTACAGGTTTCCTCTCAAGAAACCTTTCGCTAAGACTGTTCTTGTGGAATTTTCAAAGTGATAATTGGAAGCCCACAGAAGGCTATATCTACAGGAAATATCTACAGTTAAAAACTGGGAAGAAACTTTTTGAGACACTGCATTGTGCTCTCTTTATTCTTCTCACAGATCTACAGAGTTCCCCTCAAGAAGCCTTTCGCTTAAACTGTTCTTGTGGAATTTGCAAAGTAATATTTGGAAGCCATAGAAGGCTATGGTGAAAAAGGAAATCTCTTTCGTTGAAAACTGGGAAGAAGCTTTCTGAGAAACGGCTTTGTGTTCTGTTAATTCATCTCACAGAGTTACAGCTTTCCCCTTAAGAAGCCTTTCGCTAAGACTGTTCTGTTGTAATTTGCCAAGTGATATTTGGAAGCCCTTAGAGGGCTATGGTGAAAAAGGAAATATCTTCAGTTAAAAAGTGGAAAGAAGCTTTCTCAGAAACTGCTTTGTGTTCTGTTAATTCATCTCACAGAGTTACAACTTTCCCCTCAAGAAGCCTTTCGTTAAGGCTGCTCTTGTGGAATTTCCAAAGTGATAATTCATATCCCTTAGAGGGCTATGGTGAAAAAGGAAATCTCTTCCGTTAAAAACTGGAAAGAAGCTTTCTGAGTAACGGCTTGGTGTTCTCTTAATTCATTTCACAGAGTTACAGATTCCCCCTCAAAAAGCCGTTCACTAAGACTCTTCTTGTGGAATTTACAAAGTGATATTTGGAAGCCCTTAGAGGGCTATGGTGAAAAAGGAAATAACCGAAGGAAAAAACTGAAAAAAAGCTTTCTGAGAAACTGCTTTGTGTCCTGTTAATTCATCTCACAGAGTTACGGTTTTCCGCTCAAGAAGCCTTTGGCTAAGAGTGTTCTTGTGGAATTTGCAAAGTGATATTTGGAAGCCCATAGAGGGCTATGGTGAAAAAGGAAATCTCTTCCCTTAAAAACTGGAAAGAAGGTTTCTGAGAAACTGCTTTTTGTTCTGTTAATTCATCCCAATGTGTAACAGCTTTCCCCTTAAGAAGCCTTTCGCTAAGACTGTTCTTGTGGAATTTGCAAAGTGATATTTGGAAACCCATACAGGGCTATGGTGAAAAAGGAAATCAGTTCCGTTAAAAACTGGAAAGAAGCTTTCTGAGAAACGGCTTTGTGTTCTCTTAATTCATCTCACAGAGTTACAACTTTCCTCTCAAGAAGCCTTTCGCTAAGACTGTTCTTGTGGAATTTGCAAAGTGATATTTGGAAGCCCATAGAGGGTTATGCTGAAAAAGAAAATATCTTCAGTTAAAAACTGGAAAGAAGCATTCTGAGAAACTGCTTTGTGTTCTGTTAGTTCATGTCAAAGTGTTATAGCTTTCCTCTCAAGAAGCTTTACGCTAATACTGTTTTTGTGGAATTTGCAAAGTGATATTTGGAAGCCCAAAAAGGGCTAGGGTGAAAAAGAAAATATCTTCAGTTAAAAACCGGAAAGAAGCTTTTAGAGAAACTGCATTGTGTTCTGTTAATACAACTCACATAATTTCAGCTTTCCCCTCAAGAAGCCTTTCGCTAAGACTGTTCTTGTGGGATTTGCAAAGTGATATTTGGAAGCCCATAGAGGGCTATGGAGAAAAAGGAAAAATATTCAGTTAATAACTGGACAGAAGATTTCTGAGAAATGGCCTAGTGTTCTCTTAATTCATCTCACAGAGTTACAGCATTCCCCTGAAGAACGCTTTCGCTAAGGCTGCTGTTGTGGAATTTGCAAAGTGATATTTGGAAGCCCATAGAGGGCTATGTTGAAAAAGGAAATCTCTTCCCTTAAAAACTGGAAAGAAGCTTTCTGATAAAAGGCTTTGTGTTCTGTTAATTCATCTCACGGAGTTAAAGCTTTCCCCTCGTGAAGCCTTTCGCTAAGAGTGTTCTTGTGGACCTTGCACAGTGATATTTGGAAGCCCATAAAGGGCTATTCTGAAAAAGGAAATATCTTCAGTTAAAAAGTGCAAAGAAGCTTTCTGAGACACTGCTTTGTGTTCTGTTTATTCATCTCACAGAGTTACAGCTTTCCCCTCAAGAAGGTTTTCACTAAGAGTTTTCTTGTGGAATTTGCAAAATGAGATTTGGAAGACTATAGAAGGCATTGCTGAAAAAGGAAATCTCTTTCGTCCAAAACTGGAAAGAAGCTTTCTGAGAAACTGCTTTTTGTTCTGTTAATTCATCCCACAGTGTAACAGCTTTCCCCTCAAGAAGCCTTTCGCTAAGACTGTTCTTGTGGAATTTAAAAAGTGATATTTGGAAGCCCAAACAGGGCTATGTTGAAAAAGGAAATATCCTTAGATAAAAACTGAAAAGAATCCTTTTGAGAAACTGCTTTGTGTTCTGTTAATTCATCTCACAGAGTTACAGCTTTTCCCTCAAAAATGCTTTAGCTACTACTTTTCTTGTGGAATTTGCAAAGTGATATTTGGAAGCCCAAACAGGGCTATGTTGAAAAAGGAAATATCCTTAGATAAAAACTGAAAAGAATCCTTTTGAGAAACTGCTTTGTGTTCTGTTAATTCATCTCACAGAGTTACAGCTTTTCCCTCAAAAATGCTTTAGCTACTACTTTTCTTGTGGAATTTGCAAAGTGATATTTGGAAGCCCTTAGAGGCCTATGGTGAAAAAGGAAATATCCTAAGATAAAAACTGAAAAAATTCTTTTTCAGAAACTGCTTTGTGTTCTGTTAATTCATCTCACAGCGTTATAGCTTTCCTCTCAAGAAGCCTTTCGCTAGGACTGTTCTTGTGGAAATTGCAAAGTGATATTTGGAAGTCCATAGAGGGCTATGGTGAAAAAGGAAATCAATTCCGTTAAAAACCGTAAAGAAGCGTATACTTAAAAAGAGATTTCAAAGTACATGAAACAAAATTTCATGCACCTAGAGTACAAAAGTAAAAGTTCACAGAATTTTTCACCCTAACTCAGTAATTTTTTTTTAAGTCTTGCTATATAGATATTTATATTTATATGTACATATACATAAATATTTTTAAATAGTGTATGTCACTATGGTTGACTTTTAAAACTCTTTTTTTTTTAAATTTATTTATTATTATTAAACTTCAAGTTGTAGGGTACATGTGCACAACGTGCAGGTTTGCTACATATGTATACTTGTGCCATGTTGGTGTGCTGCACCCATCAACTCGTCATTTACATCAGGTATAACTCCCAATGCAATCCCTCCCCCCTCCCCCCTCCCCATGATAGGCCCCGGTGTGTGATGTTCCCCTTCCCGAGTCCAAGTGATCTCATTGTTCAGTTCCCACCTACGAGTGAGAACATGCGGTGTTTGGTTTTCTGTTCTTGTGATAGTTTGCTAAGAATGATGGTTTCCAGCTGCATCCATGTCCCTACAAAGGACACAAACTCATCCTTTGTTATGGCTGCATAGTATTCCATGGTGTATATGTGCCACATTTTCTTAATCCAATCTGTCACTGATGGACATTTGGGTTGATTCCAAGTCTTTGCTATTGTGAATAGTGCCGCAATAAACATACGTGTGCATGTGTCCTTATAGCAGCATAATTTACACTTATTTAAGATTATTGTATCTCTTTGATTAATCAATTATTTTGTTATACATCCTCTTAATCTGTGATAATACAGTTTTGTAGTCTATTTTTCTGACTTTGGCATAGCCACACCAATTTTCATAGTGTTTGCATTTTTTTTTCATGGTTTTACTTTCCAAATGTACTTAATTAAAAAACAAAAACATGTAGACGGGTTTTGCTTTTATCTGAAAGTCTCTGATTTTTCATAAAAATGCTCATATTTATTTTTATTCATACAAAATATTAATAAAATCTATATAAATCTTAGTCTTAAAGCTTTTTGATTGAAAACTTTACTTCCATCTTATTTAATGTAACTATATGGATAGATTGAATTAACTGCTTTGCTGTTTATTCTTTCTTCTTTTTTCATCTGACTCATTTTTTAATGCTTCCATTCCTTTTGAACAATAAGGCTTAAAATTCACACTGGCTGACTGCCCATCTCCAGGCTTCCCACAGGGCTGCTTTGGCTAAATGAAGAGAGGGTCTCATGCCTTCCTTTCTACCTGATGGACAGTCTGTTTCCTTTCACTGTTCCTCTTCAGTTTCAGAGCTTCAGACATCTTCTCTCCCTTACAGTACAAATAAAATAAAATAAAAGCTTTAATATGCTAAAAAAAAAAAAAAAACTGTAAAGAAGCTTTCTGAGAAATGGCTTTGTGTTCTGTTAATTCATCTCACAGAGTTACAGCTATCCCTTCAAGAAGCCTTTCGCTAAGACTCTTCTTATGGAATTTACAAAGTGATATTTGAAGCCCACAGAGGGCTATAGTGAAAAAGGAAATATCTTCAGTTAAAATCTGGAAAGAAGCTTTCTGAGAAACTGCTTTGTGTTCTGTTAATACATCTCATAGTTACAGCTTTCTCAACAAGAATCCTGTCGCTAAGACTGTTCTTGTGTAATTTTCAAAGTGATATTTGGAAGCCCTTAGAGGGCTATGGTATAAAAGGAAATCTCTTCCCTTAAAAGCTGGAAAGAAGCTTTCTGAGAAACGGATTTGTGCTCTATTAATTCATCTCAAAGAGTTACAGCTTGCCCCTGAAGAAGACTTTCGCTAAGACTGTTCTTGTGGAATTTGCAAAGTGATATTTGAAAGCCCATAGAGGGCTATGGTGAAAAAGACAGTATCTTCAGTTAAAAACTGGAAAGAAGCTTTATGAGAAAATTCTTTGTGTTCAGTTAATTCATCTCACAGATTTCCAGCTTTCCCCTCTGGAAGCCTTTTGCTAAGAGTGTTCTTGTGGAATTTAAAAAGTGATATTTGGAAGCCCATAGAGAGCTGTGGTGAAAAAGGAAATATCCTAAGATAAAAACTGAAAAGAAGCTTTTTGAGAAACTCCTTTGTGTTCTGTTAATTCATCTCACAGAGTTACAGCTTTCCCATTCATAAGCCTTTCGCTAGGGCTGTTCTTGTGGAATTTGCAAAGAGATATTTGGAAGCCCATAGAGGGCTATGGTGAGAAAGGAAATATCTTCCGTTAAAAACTGGAAAGAAGCTTTCTGAGAAATGACTTTGTGTTCTGTTAATTCATCTCACAGAGTTACAGCGTTCCCGTCTAGAAGCCGTTCACTAAGACTGTTCCTGTGGAATTTGCAAGGTGATAGTTGAAAGTCCACAGAGGGCTACGGTGAAAAAGGAAATATGTTCCGTTAAAAACTGGAAAGAATCTTTCTGAGAAACTGCTTTGTGTTCTGTTAATTCATCTCTCTGAGTTACAGCTTTCCCCTCAAGAAGCCTTTAGCTAAGACTGTTCATGTGGAATTTGCAAAGTGATATTTGGTTTCCAATAGAGGGCTATGGTGAAAAAGGAAATATCCTATGATAAAAACTGAAAAGAAGGATTCTGAGAAAGTGTTTTGTGTTCTGTTAATTCATCTTACAGACTTACAGCTTTCCCCTCAAGAAGCCTTTCGCTAAGACTGTTCTTGTGTAAATTACAAAGTGATATTTGGAACCCCGAGAGGGCTATGGTGAAAATGGAAATATCCTAAGATAAAAAACGAAAAGAAGGTTTCTGAGAAACTGCTTTGTGTTCTGTTAATTCATCTCAAAGAGTTACAACTTTCCCCTCAAGAAACCTTTCGCTAAGACTGTTCTTGTGGAATTTGCAAAGTGATATTTGGAAGCCCCTAGAGGGCTCTGGTGAAAAAGGAAATATCTTCCGTTAAAAATAAGAAAGAAGATTTCTGAAAAATTGCTTTGTGTTCTTTCAATTCATCTCACAGAATTTCAGCTTTCCCTTCCAGAATCCTTTCGCTAAGACTGTTCTTGTGGAATTTGCAAAGTGATATTTGGAAGCCCAAAGACGGCTGTGGTGAAAAAGGAAATATCTTCTTTTTAAAACTGGTAAGAAGTTTTCTGAGAAACTCCTTTGTGATCTGTTAATTCATTTCACAGAGTTACAGCTTTCCCTTCAAGAAGCCTCTCGCTAAATCTGTTTTGTGGTATTTGCATAGTCATATTTGGAAGCCCATAGAGTACTACGGTGAAAAAGGAAATATCTTCCGTTAAAAACTGGAAAGAAGCTTTCTGAGAAACTGCTTTGTGTTCTGTTAATTCATCTCACAGAGTTACTGCTTTCCCCTCAAGAAGCCTTTCGCTATGACTCTTCTTGTGGAATTTACAAAGTGATATGTGGAAGACCATAGAGGGTTATGGTGAAAAAGGAAATATCTTCTGTTAAAAACTGGAGAGAAGCTTTCTGAGAAAGTGCTTTGTGTTCTGTTAATTCATCTCACAGAGTTACAGCTTTCCCTTCAAGAAAACTTTCGCTAAGTCTGTTCTTCTGGAATTTTAAAAGTGATATTTGGAAGCCCATAGAGTGCTATGGTGAAAAAGGAAATGTCTTTCGTTAAAAACTGGAAAGAAGCTTTATAAGACACTGCTCTGTGTTCTCTTAATGCATCTCACAGAGTTACAGCTTTCCCTTCAAGAATCCTTTCGCTAAGACTCTTCTTGTGGAATTTTCAAAGTGATATTTGGAAGCCCATAGAGAGCTATGGTGAAAAAGGAAATATCTTCCGTTAAAAACTGGAAAGAAGCTTTCTGAGATGCTGCTCTATGTTTGGTTAATTTATCTCACAGAGTTACTGCTTTCCCATCAAGAAGCCTTTCGCTAAGACTGTTCTTGTGGAATTTGCAAGGTGATATTTGGAAGCCTTAGAGGGCTATGGTGAAAAAGGAAATATCTTCCTTTAAAAACTGGAAAGAAGCTTTCTGAGAAACTGATTTGTGTTCTGTTAATTCATCCAATAGAGTTACTGTGTTCCCCACAAGAAGCCTTTCGCTAAGACTGCTCTTGTGGAATTTGCAAAGTGATATTTGGAAGCCCATAGAGGGATATGGTAAAAAAGGATATATCTTCCGTTAAAAACTGGAAAAAAAGCTTTCTGAGAAACTGCTTTGTGTTCTGTTAATTCATCTCACAGAGTCACTGCTTTTACCTCAAGAAGCCTTTCGCTCAGATTGTTCTTGTGGAATTTTCATAGTGATATTTTCAAGCCCATAGAAGGCTAAGGTGAAAAAGGAAATATCCTAAGTTAAAAACGGAAAAGAAGCATTCTGAGAAACTACTTTGAGTTCTGTTAATTCATCTCACGGAGATACAGCTTTAACCTGAAGAAGCCTATCGCGAAGACTCTGCGTGTGGAATTTGCAAAGTGATATTTGGAAGCCCATAGAGAGCTATGGTGAAAAAGGAAATATCTTCCGTTAAAAACTGGAAAGAAGCTTTCTGAGAAACTGCTCTGTGTTCTGTTAATTCATCTCACAGAGTTACAGCTTTCCCCTCAAGAAGCCTTTCGCTAAGACTGTTCTTGTGGAATTTTCAAAGTGATATTTGGAAGCCCATAGAGAGTTATGGTGAAAAAGGAAAATCTTCCCTTCAAAACTGGAAAGAAGCTTTCTGAGAAACGGCTTTGTGTTCGGTTAACTCATCTCACAGTTACTGCTTTCCCTTCAAGAAACCTTTCGCTAAGGCTGTTCTTGTGGAATTTGCAAAGTGATATTTGGAGGCGCATAGAGGGTTAAGGTGAAAAAGGAAATATCTTCCATTAAAAACTGGTAAGAAGCTTTCTGAGAAACTGCTTTGTGTTCTGTTAATTCATCTCACAGGGTTACAGCTTTCCCCTCAAGAAGACTTTCCCGAAGACTGTTCTGGTGGAATTTGCAAAGTGATATTTGGAAGTCTATAGAGGGCTACGGTGAAAAAGGAAATATCTTCCGTTAAAAACTGGATAGAAGCTTTGTGAAAAACTGCTTTGTGTTCTGTTAATTCATCTCACTGATTTACAGCTTTCAGTTCAAGTAGCGTTTCGCTAAATCTATTTTTGTGGAATTTGCGCAGTGCTATTTGGAAACCCATAGAGACTATGGTGAAAAAGGAAATATCTTCCGTTAATAACTGGAAAGAAGCTTTCTGAGAAACTGCTTTGTGTTCTGTTAATTCATCTCACAGAGTCACTGCTTTCACCTCAAGCAGTCTTTCGCTAAGTCTGTTCTTGTCGAATTTTCATAGGGATATTTTCAGGCCCATAGATGGCTAACGTGAAAAAGTAAATATCCTAAGATAAAAACTGAAAAGAAGCATTCTGAGACACTACTTTGTGTTCTGTTAATTCGTCTCACGGAGTAACAGCTTTCCCCTTAAGAAGCCTTTCGTGAAGTCTCCTCTTGTGGAATTTGCAAAGTGATATTTGGAAGCCCATGGATGGCTATGGTGAAAAAGGATATAACTTCCATTAAAAACTGGAAAGAAACTTTCTGAGAAACTGCTTTGTGTTCTCTTAATTCAATTCATAGTTACTGATTTCCCCTCAAGAAGCCTTTCGCTAAGATTTTTCTTGTGGAATTTGTAAGTGATATTTGGAAGCCCATAGAGGGTTAAGTTGAAAAAGGAAATATCTTCCGTTTAAAACTGGAAAGAAGCATTCTGAGAATCTGCTTTGTGTTATCTTAGTTCATTTCACTGAGTTATAGCTTTCCCCTCAAGAAGCCTTTCGCTAAGACTGTTCTTGTGAAATTTGCAAAGTGATATTTGGAAGGACTTAGAGGGCTATGGTGAAAAAGGAAATATCTTCCTTTAAAAACTGCAAAGAAGCTTTCTGAGAAACTGATTTGTGTTCTGTTAATTCATCTCACAGAGTTACTGCGTTGCCCACAAGAAGCCTTTCGCTAAGACAGTTCTTGTGGAATTTGCAAAGTGATATTTTGAAGTCCATAGAGGGATATGGTAAAAAAGGAACTATCTTCCATTAAAAACTGGAAAAAAGCTTTCTGAGAAACTGCTTTGTCCTCTGTTAATTCATCTCACAGAGTTACAGCTTTACGCTCAAGAAGCCTTCCGCGAAGACTGTTCTTGTGGAAATTGCAAAGTGATATTTGGAAGTCCATAGAGGGCTATGGTTAAAAAGGAACTATCTTCCGTTAAAAACTGGAAAAAAGCTTTCTGAGAAACTGCTTTGTGTTCTGTTAATTCATCTCACAGAGTCACTGCTTTCACCTCAAGAATCCTTTCGCTAAGACTCTTCTTGTGGAATTTGCAAAGTGATATTTGGAAGCCAGTAGAAGGCTATGGTGAAAAATTAAATATCCTAAGATAAAAACTGAAAAGAAGCTTTCTGAGAATCTACTTTGTGTTCTGTGAATTAATCTCACTGTAACACCTTTCACCTCAAGAAGCCTTTCGCTATGTCTGTTCTTGTGGAATTTTCAAGGTGATATTTTTAAGCCCATATAGGGTTAAGGTAGAAAAGTATATATCCTAAGATAAAACTCTAAAAAGGCTTTCTGAGAAACTTCTTTGTGTTCTGTTAATTCATCTCACAGAGTTACAGCTTTCCCCTCAAGAGTCCTTTCGCTAAGACTGTTCTTGTGGAATATCCAGATTGATATTTGGAATCCCATAGAGGGCTATGGTGAAAAAGGAAAGATCTTGCGATAAAAACTGGAAAGAACCTTTCTGAGAAACTGCCTTGTGTTCTGTTAATTCATCTCAAAGAGTTACAGCTTTCCCCTCAAGAAGCCTTTCGCTCAGACTGTTCTTGTGGAATTTGCAAAGTGATATTTGGAAGCCCATGGAGGTCTACGGTGAAAAAGGAAATATCCAAAGATAAAAACTGAAAAGAATCTTTCTGGGAAACTGCATTGTGCCCTGTTAATTCATCTCACAGAGTTACAGCTTTCCCCTCAAGTAGGCTTTGGCAAAGACTGTTCTTGTGGAATTTAAAAAGTGATATTTGGAAGCCCATATAGGGCTATGCTGAAAAAGGAAATGTCTTCCGTTAAAAACTGGAAAGAAGCTTTCTAAGAAACTGCTTTGTGTTGGGTTAATTCATCTCACACAGTTACAGCTTTCCCCTGAAGGAGCCTTTCGCTAAGACTGTTCTTGTGGAATTTGCAAAGTGATATTTGGAAGCCCATGTACTGCTATGGTTTAAAAGGAAATATCCTAAGATAAAAACTGAAAAGAAACTTTCTGAGAAACTGGTTTGTGTTCTCTTAATTCATCTCAAAAAATTACAGATTTCACCTCAAGAAGCCTTTCGCTAAGACTATTGTAGTGGAAATTTCAAAGTGATATTTGGAAGGCCATACAGGGCGATGGTGGAAAAGGAAATATTCTAAGATAAAAACTGAAAAGTAGCTATCTGAGAAACTGCTTTGGGTTCTGTTAATTCATCTCAGAGAGTTACAGTTTTCCCCTCAAGAATTTCTTCGCTAAGACTGTTCTTGTGGAATTTGCAAAGTAATATTTCGAAGGCCATATAGTGCTATGCTGAAAATGGAATTATCCTAAGATAAAAACCGAAAAGAAGCTACCTGAGAAACTGCTTTGTGTTCTGTTAATTCATCTCACCGAGTTACAGCTTTCCCCTCAAGAAGCCTTTCGCTAAGACTGTTCTTGTGGAATTTACAAAGTGATATTTGGAAGCCCATAGAGGGCTATGGTGAAAAAGGAAGTATCTTCAGTTAAAAACTGGAAAGAAGCTTTCTGAGAAACAGCTTTGTGTTCTGTTCATTCATCTCACAGAGTTACAGCTTTCCACTCATGAAGCCTTTCGCTAAGACTCTTCTTGTGGAATTTGCAAAGTGATATTTGGAAGCCCTTAGTGGTCTATGGTGAAAAAGGAAATATGTTCCGTTAAAAACTGGAAAGAAGCTTTCTGAAAAACTGCCTTGTGTGCTGTTAATTCATCTCACAGAGTTACAGCTTTCCCCTAAAAAGCCTTTCTCAAGAAGCCTTTCGATAAGGCTGTTCTTGTGGAATTTGCAAAGTGATATTTTGAAGCACATAGATGGCTATGGTGAAAAAGGATATATCTTCCGTTAAAAATGGAAAGAAGCTTTCTGAGAAACTGCTTTGTGTTCTTTTAATTCATCTCACAGAGTTACAGCTTTTCCCTCAAGAAGCCTTTCCCTAAGACTGTTCTTGTGGAATTTGCAAAGTGATATTTGGAAGACCGTAGAGGGCTATGGTGAAAAAGGAATTATCTTCCGTTAAAACTGGAAAGAAGATTTTTGAGAAACGGCTTTGTGTTCTCTTAATTCATCTCACGGAGTTACAGCATTCCCCTCAAGAAGCCTTTCCATAAGACTGTTCTTGTGGAATTTCAACGGTGATATTTGTAAGCCCATAGAGTGCTATGGTGAAAAAGGAAATCTCTTCTGTTAAAAGGGGAAAGAAGCTTTCTGAGAAACTGCATTGTGTTCTGTTAATTCATCTCACAGAGTTACAGCTTTCCCTCCAAGAAGACGTTCACTAAGACTGTTCTTGTGAAATATCGAAAGTGATATTTGGAAGCCCATAGAGGGCTATGGTGGAAAAGGAAATATCTTCAGTTAAAAACTGGAAAGAAGCTTTCTGAGAAACTGCTTTGTGTTCTGTGAATTCATCTCACAGTGTTACAGCTTTCCCTTTAAGAAGCCTTTCGCTAAGATTGTTCTTGTGGAATTTAAAAAGTGATATTTGGAAGCCCATACAGGGCAATGGTAAAATAGGAAATACCCTAAGAAAAAAACTGAAAGGAAGCTTTTTCAGAAACTGCTTTATGTTCTGTTAATTCATCTAACAGAGCTATAGCTTTCCTCTCAAGAAGCCTTTCGCTAAGACTGTTCTTGTGGAATTTGCAAAGTGATAATTGGAAGCCCACAGAGGGCTACGGTTAAAAAGGAAATATATTCAGTTAAAAACTGGAAAGAAAGTTTTCGAGACACTGCATTGTGTTCTGTTAATTCATCTCACAGATCTACAGTGTTCCCCTCAAGAAGCCTTTCGCTAAAACTGTTCTTATGTAATTTGAAATATGATATTTGGAAGCCCATAGAGGGCTATTGTGAAAAAGGAAATCTCTTCCGTTAAAAACTGGGAAGAAGCTTTCTGAGAAACGGCCTTGTGTTCTGTTAATTCATCTCACAGACTTACAGCTATCCTCTCAAGAAGTCTTTCGCTAAGACTCTTCTTGTGTAATTTACAAAGTGATATTTGGAAGCCGATAGAGGTATATGGTGAAAAAGGAAATATCTTCAGTTAAAAACTGGAAAGAAGATTTCTGAGAAACTGCTTTGTGTTCTGTTAATTCATCCCAAAGAGTTACCACTTTCCCCTCAAGAAGCCTTTCACTAAGATTGTTCTTGTGGAATTTACGAAGTGATATTTGGATGCCCAAAGAGGGCTATGGTGAGAAAGGAAATCACTTCCGTTAAAAATTGGAAAGAAGCTTTCTGAGAAACGGCTTTGTGTTGTGTGAATTCAATCACAGATTTACAGCTTTCCCGTCAAGAAGTCTTTCGCGAAGGTTGTTCTTGTGGAATTTGCAAAGTGATATTTTAGAGCCCTTAGAGGGCTTTGGTGAAAAAGGAATTATACTAAGATAAAAACTGAAAAGAAGCTTTCTGATAAACTACTTTGTTTTCTGTTAGTTTATCTCACAGAGTTACAGCTTTCCCCACAAGAATACTTTCACTAAGACTGTTCATGTGAAATTTGGAAAGTGATATTTGGAAGCCCTTAGAGGGCTATGGTGGAAAAGGAAATATCTTCCGTTAAAAACTGGAAAGAAACTTTGTGGGAAACTGCTTTGTGTTCTGTTAATTAATCTCACAAAATTACAGCTTTCCCCTCAAGAAGCCTTTCCCTAAGACTGTTCTTGTGGGATATGCAAAGTGATATTTGGAAAACCATAGAGGACTTTGGTGAAAAAGGAAGTATCCGAAGATAAAAATAGAAAACATGCTTTCTGAGAAACTGCTTTGTGTTCTGTTAATTCATCTCACAGAGTTTCAGCTTTCCCCTCAAGAAGCCTTTCGCTAAGACTGTTCTTGGGGAATTTGCCAAGTGATAGTTGTAAGCCGATAAAGGGCCAGGGTGCTAAAGGAAATATCTGCCGTTAAAAACTGAAAAGAAGCTTTCTGAGAAACTGCTTTGTGTTCTGTTGATTCATTTCACAGAATTACAGCTTTATTCTCAAGAAGCCTTTCCCTTAGACTTTTCTTGTCGAATTTGCAAAGTGATATTTGGAATCCCATAGAGGACAATGGTGAAAAAGGAAATATCTTCCGTTAAAAACTGGAAAGAATCTTTCTGAGAAATTACTTTCTGTTCTGTTAATTCATCTCACAAAGTTACAGCTTTCCCCTCAAAGAGAATTTCGCTAAGACTCTTACTGTGGAATTTGCAAAGTGACATTTGGAAGCCCATAGAGGGCTATGGTGAAAATGGAAATATCCTAAGATAAAAATCGATAAGAAGCTTTCTGACAAACTACTTTGAGTTCTGTTAGTTCATCTCACAGGGTTACAGCTTTCCTCTCAAGAGGCCGTTCTCTAAGACTCTCCTTGTGAAATTTGCAAAGTGATATTTGGAAGCCCATAGAGGGCTATGGTGAAAAAGGAAATATCTTCCGTTGAAAACAGGAAAGAAGCTTTCTAAGAAACTGTCTTGTCTTCTGTTAATTAATCTCAGAGAGTTACAGCTTTCCCCTCAAGAAGCCTTTCGCTACGACTGCTCTTGTGGGATTTGCAAAGTGATATTTGGAAGCCCATAGAGGACTATGTTGAAAAAGGAATTTTCTTCAGTTAAAAACAGGAAAGAAGCTTTCTGGGAAAATGGTTTGTGTTCTGTTAATTGATCTCACAGTCAGAGCTTTCCCCTCAAGAAGACTTTCGCTAAGAGGGTTCTTGTGGAATATACAAAGTGATATTTTGAAACCCATAGAGGGCTATGGTGAAACAGGAATTATCTTCCGTGTAAAACTGGAAAGAAGTTTTCTGAGAAACTGCCTTGTGTTCTCTTAATTCATCTCACAGAGTTACAGCATTCCCCTAAAAAGCCTTTCTCAAGAAGCCTTTCGCTAAGACTGTTCTTGTGAAATTTTGCAAAGTGATATTTTGAAGTCCATAGACGGCTATGGTGAAAAAGGAAATATCTTTCGTTAAAAATGGAAAGAAGGTTTCTGAGAAACTACTTTGTGTTCTTTTAATTCATCTCACAGAGTTACAGCTTTCCTCTCAAGAAGCCTTTCGCTACGACTTTTCTTGTGGAATTTGCAAAGTGATATTTGGAAGACCCTAGATGGCTATGGTGAAAAAGGAAATATCTTCCGTTAAAACTGGAAAGAAGATTTCTGAGAAACTGCTGTGGGTCCTGTTATTTCATCTCACAGTGTTATAGCTTTCCCCTCAAAATTCCGTTCTCTAACACTCTTCTTGTGGAATTTGGAAAGTGATATTTGGAAGACCATAGAGGGCTAGGATGAAAAAGGAAATATCTTCAGTGAAAAACTAGAAAGAAGCTTTCAGACACACTGCTTTGTGTTCTGTTAATACATCTCTCAATCGTACAGCTTTCCCCACATGAAGCCTTTCGCTAAGACTGTTCTTGTGGAATTTCCAAAGTGATATTTAGAATCCATTAGAGGTCTACGGTGAAAAAGGATATATCCTAAGATGAAAACCGAAAATAAGCTTTCTGAGAAATTGCTTTGTGTTCTGTTAGTTCATCTCACAGAGTTACAGCTTTCCACTCCAGAAGCCATTCGCTAAGACTGTTCTTGTGGAATATGCAAAATGATATTTGGAACCCCATAGAGGGTTATGGTCATAAAGAAAATATCTTCAGTTAAAAACTGGAAAGAAGCTTTCTGAGAAACTGCTTGTGTTCTGTTAATTCATCGCACAGAGTTATAGCTTTCCTCTCAAAAACCCTTTTGCTAAGACTGTTCTTGTGGAATTTGCAAAGTAATATTTGGAAGTCCATAGAGGGCTACGGTGAAAAAGAAAATATCTTCAGTTAAAAACTGGAAAGAAGCTTTTTGAGAAACTGCTTTGGGTTCTGTTAATTCAACTCACAGGGTTACAGCTTTCCCCTCAAGAAGCTTTCGCTAAGACTGTTCTTGTGGAATTTGCAAAGTGATATTTCGAAACCCATAGAGGGCATTGGTGAAAAAGGAAATATCTTCAGATAAAAACTGGAAAGAAGCTTTCTGAGAAACTGATTTGTGTTCTGTTAATTCATCTCACAGAGTTACACATTTCCACTCAGGAAGCCTTTCGCTAAGACTGTCCTTGTGAAATTTGCAAAGTGATATTTGGAAGCCCTTAGAGGGCTATGGTGAAAAAGGAAATATCTTCAGTTAAAATCTGGAAAGAAGCTTTCTGAGAAACTGCTTTGTGTTCTCTTAATTCATCTCACAGAATTACAGCTTTCCCCTGAAGAAGACTTCTGCTAAGACTGTTCTTGTGGAATTTGCAAAGTGATATTTGGAAGCCCATGGAGTTCTATGGTGAAAAAGGAAATATCCTAAGATAAAAACTAAAAAGAAGCCTTTTGAGAAGCTGCTTTGTGATCTGTTAATTCACCTCGTAGAGTTACAGCTTTCCCCTCAAGAAGCCTTTCGCTAAAACTGTTCTTGTGGAATTTGCAAAGTGATAATTTGAAGCCCAAAGAGGGCTATGGTGAAAAAGGAAATACCTTCCGTTAAAAATTGGAAAGAAGCTTTCTGAGAAACTGCTTTGTGTTCTTTTAATTCATCTCATATAGTTACAGCTTTCCCGTCAAGAAGCCTTTCGCTAAGATGGTTCTTGTGCAATTTGCAAATTGCTATTTGGGAGCCGATAGAGGGCTACGGTGAAAAAGGAAATATCTTAAGTTAAAAACTGGAAAGAAGCTTTCTGAGAAACGGCTTTGTGTTCTGTTAATTTATATCAAAGAGATACAGCTTTCCCCTCAAGGTGCCTTTCGCTAAGACGGTTCTTGTGCTATTCTCAAGGTGATATTTGGAAGCCAGAAGAGGGCTCTGGTGAAATAGGAAATATCTTCAGTTAAACAGTGCAAATAAGCTTTCTAAGAAACTGTTTGTGTTCTGTGAATTCATCTCACAAAGTTACAGATTTCCCTTCAAAATGCCTTTCACTAAGTCTGTTCTTGTGGAATTTTCAAAGTGATATTTGGAAGCCCATAGAAGGCCATGGTGGAAACGGAAATATCCTAAGATGAAAACTGAAAAGAAGATTTCTGAGAAACTGCTTTGTGTTCTGTTAATTCACCTCACAGAGTTACAGCTTTCCCCTCAAGAAGCCTTTCGTGTTCTGTTAATTCACCTCACAGAGTTACAGCTTTCCCCTCAAGAAGCCTTTCGCTAAGACTGTTCTTCTGGAATTTCCAAAGTGATATTTGGAAGCCGATAGAGGGCAATGGTGAAAGAAGAAATATCTTCTGTTAAAAACTGGAAAGTAGCTTTCTGAGAAACTGCTCTGTGTTCTGTTAATTCGCCTCACAGTGTTACAGCTTCCCCTCAAAAAGCCTTTTGCTACGTCTGTTCTTGTGGAATTTTTAAAGTGATATTTGGAAGCCCGTAGAGGGCTTTGGTGAAAAAGCAAACATCTTCCGTTAAAAACTGGAAAGGAGCTTTCTGAGATACTGCTTTGTGTCCTGTTAATTCATTTCACAGAATTACAACTTTCCCCTCAAGAAGCCTTTCGCTAAGAATGTGTTGTGGAATTTGAAGAGTGATATTTGGAAGCCCATAGAGGGCTATGGTGAAAAAGGAAATATCTTCCGTAAAAAACTGGAAAGAAGCTTTCTGATAAACTGCTTTGTGTTCTGTTAATTCATCTCACAGAGTTACATCTTTTCCTTCAAGAAACCTATCGCTAAGGCTGTTCTTGTGGAATTTGGAAAGTGATATTTCGAAGCCCATAGAGGGTATGGTGAAAAAGGAAATATTTTCCGTTAAAAACTGGAAGGCAGTTTTCTGAGAAACTGCTTTTTGTTTTGCTAATTCATCTCAAAGAGATACAGCATTCCCCTCAAGAAGCGATTCGCTAAGGCTGTTCTTGTGGAATTTTCAAAGTGATATTTCGAAACCCATGGAGGGATATGGTGAAAAAGGCAATATCTTCCGTTAAAAACTGGAAAGAAGCTTTCTGAGAAACCGCTTGGTGTTCTGTTAATTCATCTCACAGAGTAACAGATTACCCCTCAAGAAGCCTTTCGCTACGACTGTCCTTGTGGAATTTGCAAAGTTATAATTGGAAGCCCTTAGAGGGCTATGGTGAAAAAGTAAATATCTTCCATTAAAAACTGGAAAGAAGCTTTCGGAGAAACTGCTTTTTTTTCTGTTAATTCATCTAACAGAGTTACAGCTTTCCCTTCAAGAAGCCGTTCGCTAAGGCTGTTCTTGTGGAATTTACAAAGTGATATTTGGAAGCCCGTAGAGGGCTATAGTGAAAAAGGAAATATCTTCAGTTAAAAACTGGAAAGAAGCTGTCTGAGAAACTGCTTTCTGTTGTGTTAATTCATCTCACAGAGGTACAATTTCCCCTCAGGAAGCCTTTCCGTAAGACTGTTCTTGTGGAATTTTCAAAGTCATATTTGTAAGGCTTATAGAGGGCTATGGTGAAAAAGGAAATATCTTCCGTTAAAATCTGGAAAGAAACCTTCTGAGAAACTGCTTTGTGTTCTGTTAATTCATCTCTCAGAGTTACTGCTTTCCCCTCAAGAAGCGTTTCGCTGAGACTGTTCTTGTGGAGTTTGCAAAGTTATATTTGGAAGCCCATAGAGGAATATGGTGAAAAAGGAAATATCTTCCGTTTAAAGCTGGAAAGAAGCTTTCTGAGAAACAACTTTGTGTTCTCTTAATTCATCTCACAGACTTACAGACTTCCCCTCAAGAAGCCTTTCGCTACGACTGTTCTTTTGGAAATTGCATAGTGATATTTGGAAGCCACTAGAGGGCTATGGTGAAAAAGGAAATAACTTCATTTAAAAAGTGGAAAGAAACTTTCTGAGAAACTGCTTTGTGTTCTGTTAATTCATCTCTCTGAGTTACTGCTTTCCACTCAAGAAGCATTTCGTTAAGACTGTTTTTGTGGTATTTGCAAAGTGATATTTGGAAGCCCATAGATGGCTACATTGAAAAAGGAAATATCCTATGTTAAAAACTGGAAGGAAGCATTCTGAGAAACTGCTTTGTGTTCTGTTAATTCATCTCACAGAGTTACAGCTTTCCCTTCAAGAAACCTTTCGCTAAGGCTGTGCTTGTGGAATTGGCAAAGTGATATTTGGAAGAGCATAGTGGGCTAGGGTGAAAAAGGAAATATGTTCAGTTAAAAACTGGAAAGAAGCTTTCTGAGAAACTGCTTTGTGTTCTGTTAATTCATCTCATAGAGTTACAGCTTTCCCCACAAGAAGCCTTTCGCTAAGATTGTTCATGAGGAATTTGCAAACTGATACTTGCAAGCCCATATAGGGCTAAGGTGAAAAAGGAAATATCTTCCTTTAAAACTGGAAAGAAGCTTTCTGAGAAACGGCTTTGTGTTCTGTTAATTCATCGCACAGAGTTACAGCTTTCTCCTCAAGAAGCCTTTCGCTAAGACTGTTCTTGTGGAATATGGAAAGTGATATTTGGAAACCCATAGAGGACTATGGTGAAAAAGAAATATCTTCAGTTAAAATCTGGAAAGAAGCTGTCTGAGAAACTGCTTTCTGTTGTGTTAATTCATCTCACAGAGGTACAGTTTCCCCTCAAGAAGCCTTCCCGTAAGACTGTTCTTGTGGAATTTGCAAAGTGATATTTGTAAGTCTTATAAAGGCTATGGTGAAAAAGGAAATATCTTCCGTTAAAATCTGGAAAGAAAACTTCTGAGAAACTGCTTTGTGTTCTGTTAATTCATCTCTCAGAGTTACTGCTTTCCCCTCAAGAAGCGTTTCGCTGAGACTGTTCTTGTGGAATATGCAAAGTGATATTTGGAAGCCCCTAGAGGGCTATGGTGAAAAAGAAATATCTTCCGTTAAAAACTGGAAAGAAGCTTTCTGAGAAACTACTTTGTGTTCTGTTAATTCATCTCACAGTGTTACAGCTTTCCCTTCAAGAAGTCTTTCGCTAAGACTTTTCTTGTGGAATTTGCAAAGTCATATTTGGAAGCCCATAGAGGGCTATGGTGAAAAGAGAAATATCCAAAGTTAAAAACTGAAAAGAAGCATTCTGAGAAACCGCTTTGTGTTCTGTTAATTCACCTCACAGAGCTACAGCTTTCCCTTCAAGAAGCCTTTCTCTAAGGCTGTTCTTGTGGAATTTGCAAAGTGATATTCGGAAGCCCATACAGGGTTATGGTGAAAAAGGAAATATCTTCCGTTAAAAACGGGGAAGATGCTGACTGAGAAACTGCTTTGTTTTCTGTTAATTCATCTAACAGAGTTACAGCTTTCCCTTTTAGAAGCCGTTCGCTAAGGCTGTTCTAGTGGAATTAACAAAGTGATATTTGGAAGCCCATAGAGGGCTATGGTGAAAAAGGAAAAACCTTCCGTTAAAATCTGGAAAGAAACTTTCTGAGAAACTGCTTTGTGTTCAGTTAATTCATCTCTCAGAGTTACTGCTTTCCCCTCAAGAAGCGTTTCGCTGAGACTGTTCTTGTGGAATTTGCAATGTTATATTTGGAAGCCCACAGAGGGCTATGGTGAGAAAGGAAATATCTTCCGTTAAAAACTGGAAAGAAGCTTTCTGAGAAACAACTTTGTGTTCTCTTAATTCATCTCACAGACTTAGTGCTTTCTCCTCAAAAAGCGTTTCGCTAAGACTGTTCTTGTGGAATTTGCAAAGTGATATGTGGAAGCCCATAGAGGGCTAAGGTGAAAAAGGAAATATCCTAAGTTAAAAACTGAAAAGAAGCATTCTGAGAAACTGCTTTGTGTTCTGTTAATTCATCTCACCGAGTTACAGCTTTCCCCTCAAGAAGCCTTTCGCTGAGGCTGTTCTTGTGGAATTAGCAAAGTGATATTCGGAAGTCCATAGAGGGCTATGGTGAAAAAGGAAATATCTTCCGTTAAAAACCGGAAAGAAGCTTTCTGAGAAACTGCTTTGTGTTCTGTTAATTCATCTCTCAGAGTTACTGCTTACCCCTAAAGAAGCGTTTTGCTGAGACTGTTCTTGTGGAATTTGCAAAGTTATGTTTGGAAGCCCCTAGAGGGATATGGTGAAAAAGGCAATATCTTCTTTTAAAACCTGGAAAGAAGCTTTCTGAGAAAATGCTTAGTGTTCGTTTAATTCAACTCACAGAATTACAGCTTTTCCTTCAAGAGGTCTTTTCGCTAAGGCTATTCTTGTGGAATTTGCAAAGTGATATTTGGAAGCCCATAGAGGGCTATTTGGAAAAAGGAAATATCTTCAGTTAAAAACTGGAAAGAAGATGTCTTAGAAACTGCTTTGTGTTCTGCTAATTCATCTCACAGAGTTACATCTTTCCCTTCAAGAAGCCTTTCGCTAAGGCTGTCCTTGTGGAATTTGCAAAGTGATATTTGGAAGCCAATAGAGGGCTACGGAGAAAAAGGAAATACCTTCCGTTAAAACAGGAAAGAAGCTTTCTGAGAAACTGCTTTGTTTTCTGTTAATTCATCTGACAGATTTACAGCTTTCCCTTCACGAAGCCTTTCGCTAAGGCTGTTCTTGTGGAATTTACAAAGTGATATTTGGAAGCCCATAGAGGGCTATGCTGAAAAAGGAAATATCTTCCGTTAAAAACGGGAAAGAAGCTTTCTGAGTTACAGCTTTCCCTTCAAGAAGTCTTTCGATAATACTGTTCTTGGGGAATTTGCAAAGTGATATTTGGAAGCCCATTCAGGGCAATGGTGAAAAAGGAAATATCTTCAGTTAAAAACTGGAAAGAAGCTGTCTGAGAAACTGCTTTGTGTTCTGTTAATTCATCTCACAGACTTACAGATTTACCCTCAAGAAGCCTTTCGCTAAGACTGTTCTTGTGGAATTTGCAAAGTGCTATTTGGAAGCCCATAGAGGGCTATGGCGAAAAAGGAATTATCTTCCGTTAAAAATGGGAAAGAAGCTTTCTGAGAAACGACTTTGTGTTATGTTAATTCATCTCGCAGAGTTACAGATTTCCCCTCAAGAAGCCTTTCACTAAGACTGTTCTTGTGAAATTGGCAAAGTGATATTTGGAAGCCCTTAGAGGGTATGGAGTAAAAGGAAATATCTTCCTTTAAAAAATGGAAGGAAACTTTCAGAGAAACTGTTTTGTGTTCTGTTATTTCCTCTCACAGAGTTAGTGCTTTCCCCTCAGGGAGCCTTTCGCTAAGACTGTTCTTGTGGAATTTGCAAAGTGATATTTGGAAGCCCCTAGAGGGCTATGGTTAAAAAGGAAATATCTTCCGTCAAAAACTGGAAAGAAGCTTTCTGAGAAACTGTTTTGTGTTCTCTTAATTCATCTCACCAATTTACAGCTATCCCCTCAAGAAGACTTTCGCTAAGACTGTTCTTGTGGAGTTTGCAAAGTTATATTTGTAGCCCATAGAGGGCTACGGTGAAAAAAGAAATATCTTACGTTAAAAACATGAAAGAAACTTTCTGAGAAACTGTTTCGTGTTCTGTTAATTCATCTGACAGAGTTACTGCTTTCCCCTCAGAAGCCTTTCGCTAAGACTGTTCTTGTGGAATTGGCAAAGTGATATTTGGAAGCCCTAAGAGGGCGATGGTTAAAATGGAAATATTTTCCGTTACAAACTGGAAAGAAGCTTTCTGAGAATCTGCTTTGTGTTCTCCTAATTCATCGCACAGATTTACAGCTTTCTCCTCAAGAAGCCTTTCGTTAAGACTGTTCTTGTGGAATTTGCAAAGTGATATTTGGAAGCCATAAGAGGGCTACGGTGAAAAAGGAAATATCCGAACTTAAAAACTGAAAAGAAGAATTCTGAGAAACTGCTTTGTGTTCTGTTAATTCATGTCACAGAGTGACAGCTTTCCCTTCTGTTAGCCTTTCGCTATGGCTGTTCTTGTGGAATTGGCAAAGCGATATTTGGAGGCCCATAGAGGGCAATGGTGAAAAAGGAAATATCTTCAGTTAAAAACTGGAAAGAAGCTTTCTGAGAAAGGGCTTTGTGTTCTGTTAATTCATCTCACAGAGGTACAGCTTTCCACTCAAGAAGCCTTTCGTTAAGGCTGTTCATGTGGAATTTGGAAAGTGATATTTGGAAGCCCATAGAGGGCTATTTTGTAAAAGGAAATATCTTAAGTTAAAAACTGGAAAGAAGATGACTGAGAAACTGCTTTGTGTTCTGTTAATTCATCTCCTAGAGTTACAACTTTACCCTCAAGAAGCCTTTCACTACGCATGTTTTTGTAGAATTTGCAAAGTGATATTTTTAAGCCCATAAAGGGCTGTGGTGAAAAAGGAAATATGTTCCGTTAAAAACGGGAAAGAAGCTTTCTGAGAAACTGCAGTCTGTTCTGTTAATTCGTCTCACAGAGTTACAGCATTCCCCTCAAGAAGTCTTTCGCTAAGACTGTTCTTGTTGTATTTGCAATGTGATATTTCGAAACCCATAGAGGGATATGATGAAAAAGGCAATATCTTCTTTTAAAAACTGGAAAGAAGCTTTCTGAGAAACTGCTTTGTGTTCGTTTAATTCAATTCACAGAGTTACAGCTTTTCCTTCAAGAGGTCTTTCGCTAAGGCTGTTCCTGTGGAATTTGCAAAGTGATATTTGGAAGCCCAAGGAGGGCTACGGTGAAAAAGTAAATATGTTCAGTTAAAAACTGGAAGAAGCTTTCTGAGAAACTGCTTTGTGTTCTCTTAATTCATCTCACAGAGTTACAGCCTACCTCTCAAGAAGCCTTTAGCTAAGACTGTTCTTGTGGTATTTGCAAAGTGATATTTGGAAGCCCATAGAGGGCTATGGTGAAAAAGGAAATATCTTTCGTTAAAAACTGTAAAGAAACTTTCTGAGAAACTGTTATGTGTTCTGTTATTTCATCTCAAAGAGTTACAACTTTCCCCTCAAGAAGCCTTCAGCTAAGTCTCCTCTTGTGTAATTTGCAAAATGATATTTGGAAGCCCATAGAGGTCTACTGTGAAAATGGAAATATCCTCAGATAAAAACCGAAAAGAAGCTTTCTGAGAAACTGCTTTTTGTTCTGTTAGTTCATCTCACAGAGTTACAGCTTTCCTCTCAAGAAGCCGTTAACTAAGATTGTTTTTGTGAAACTTGCAAAGAGATAGTTGGAAGCCCATAGAGGGCTATGGTGAAAAAGGAAATATCCTAAGATAAAAACTGAAAAGAAGCTTTCTGAGAAACTGCTTTGTGTTCTGTTAATTCATCCCACAGTGTTACAGCTTTCCCCTCAAGAACACTTTCGCTAAGACTGTTCTTGTGTAATTTGGAAAGTGATATTTAGAAGCCCCTACAGGGCTATGGAGAAAAAGGAAATATCTTCCGATAAAAACTGGAAAGAACCTTTCTGAGAAACTTCTTTGGGTTCTGTTAATTCATTTCAAAGAGTTACAGCTTTCCCCTCAAGAAGCCTTTTGGCTCA
The DNA here is from genome assembly GCF_047675955.1 of Chlorocebus sabaeus. NCBI lineage: Eukaryota > Metazoa > Chordata > Mammalia > Primates > Cercopithecidae > Chlorocebus > Chlorocebus sabaeus. Next base: position 150,172 of record NW_027327682.1, on the reverse strand, counting down.
GACTGTTCTTGTGGAATTTGCAAAGTGATATTTGGAAGCCCAGAGTGGGCTATGGCGAAAAAGGAAATTCGTAAGATAAAAACTGAAAAGAAGCTTTCTGATAAACTGATTTGTATTCTGTTAATTCATCTCACATAATTACAGATTTTCCCCAAAGAAGCCTTTCGCTAAGACTGTCCCTGTTTAATTTGCAAAGTGATATTTGGAAGCCCATAGAGGGCTATGGTGAAAAAGGAAATATCCTATGATAAAAACTGAAAAGAAGCTTTCTGAGAAACTGCTTTGTGTTCTGTTAATGCAACTCACAGTGATACAGCTTTCCCCTCAAGAATCCTTTCGCTAAGACTGTTCTTTTGGAATTTGCAAAGTGATATTTGGAACCCCTAGAGGGCTATGGTGAAAAAGGAAATATCTTCAGTTAAAAACTGAAAGGAAGCTTTCTGAGAAACTGCTTTGTGTTCTGTTAATTCATATCGAAGAGTTAGAGTTTCCCCTCAAGAAGCCTTTCGCTAAGACTGTTCTTGTTGAATTTGCAAAGTGATATTTGGAAGACCATACAGAGCTATTCTGAAAAAGGAAATATCCTAAGAAAAAACTGAAAAGAAGTTTTCTGAGAAACTGCTTCGTGTTCTGTTAATTCATCTCAAAGAGTTACAGATTTTCCCACAAGAAGATTTTCTCAAAGACTGTTGTTGTGGAATTTGCAAAGTGATATTTGGAAGCCCCTAGAAGTCTATGGTGAAAAAGGAAATATCATCCGCTAAAACGTGGAAAGAAGATTTCTGAGAAACTGCTTAGTGTTCTGTTAAGTCAACTCACAGAGTTACAGATTTCCATTCCAGAAGCCTTTCGCTAAGTCTGTTCTGTGGAATTTGCAAAGTGATATTTGGAATCCCATAGAGAGCTATGGAACTGTAAAGAAGCTTTCTGAGAAACTGCTTTGTGTTCTGTTAATTCATCTCACAGAGTTACAGCTTTCCCTGAAAGAAGCCTTTCGCTAAGACTGTTCTTGTGGAATTTGCAAAGTGATATTTGGAAGACTCTAGAGGGTTAGGGTGAAAAAGGAAATATTTTCCGTTAAAAACGGGAAAGAAGATTTCTGAGAATCTGCTTTGTGTTCTGTTAATTCATCTAAAAGAGTTACAGGTGTCCCCTACAGAAACCTTTCGCTAAGACTGTTCTTGTGGAATTTGCAAAGTGATATTTGGAAGACCTTAGAAGACTATGGTGAAAAAGTAAATTTCCTAAGATAAAAACTAAAAAGAAGCTTTCTGAGAAACTGCTTTGTGTTCTGTTAATTCATCTCACAGAGTTACAGCTTTCCCTGAAAGAAGCCTTTCGCTAAGACTGTTCTTGTGGAATTTGCAAAGCGATATTTGGAAGACTCTAGAGGTTTAGGGTGAAAAAGGAAATATTTTCCGTTAAAAACGGGAAAGAAGATTTCTGAGAATCAGCTTTGTGTTCTGTTAATTCATCTAAAAGAGTTACAGCTGTCCCCTACAGAAACCTTTCGCTAAGACTGTTCTTGTGGAATTTGCAAAGTGATATTTGGAAGACCTTAGAAGACTATGGTGAAAAAGTAAATTTCCTAAGATAAAAACTAAAAAGAAGCTTTCTGAGAAACTGTTTTGTGTTCTTTTAATTCATCTCACAGAGTTACAGCTTTCTCCTCAAGAAGCCTTTCGCTAAGACTGTTCTTGTGGAATTTGCAAAGTGAAATTTGGAAGCCCATTGAGGGCTATGATGAAAAAGGAAATTTCTTCCGTTAAATACCGAAAAGAAGCTTTCTGAGAAACTGCTTTGTTTTTGGTTAGTTCATCTCACAGAATTACAGCTTTGCCCTCCAGAAGCCTTTCGCTAAGACTGTTCTTGTGGAATTTGCAAAGTGATCTTAGAAGCCCATAGAGGGCTATGGTGAAAAAGGAAATAACTTACGTTAAAAATTGGAAAGAAGCTTTCTGAGAAACTGACGTGTGTTCTGTTAAAATATCTCACCGAGTTACAGCTTTCACCTCAAGAAGCCTTTCGCTAAGACTGTTCTTGTGGGAATTCAAAGTGATATTTGGAAGCCCATAGATGGCTATGGTGAAAAAGGAAATATCTTTCGTTAAAAATTGGAAAGAAGTTTTCTGAGAAACTGCATTTTGTTCTCTTAATTCATCTCACAGAGTTACATCTTTCCCCTCCAGAAGCCTTTCGCTAACACTGTTCTTGTGGAATTTGCAAAGTAATATTTGGAAGCCCTTTGAGGCCTATGGTGAAAAAGGAAATATACCTGGAAAAAAACTGAAAAGAAGCTTTCTGAGAAACTGATTTGTGTCTTTAATTCATCTCACAGAGTTACAGCTTTTCCCTCAAAAAGCCTTTCGCTAAGACGGTTCTTGGGGAATTTGCAAAGTGATATTTGAAATCCCATAGAGGGCTATGGTGAAAAAGGAAATATCTACCATTAAAAACTGGAAAGAAGCTTTGTGAGAGACTGCTTTCTGTTCTGTTAATTCCTCTCACAGATTACAGCTTTCACCTCCAGAAGCCTTTCGTTAAGACTGTTCTTGTGGAATTTGCAAAGTGATTTTTGTAATCTCCTAGAGGGCTATGGTGAAAAAGGAAGTATCCTAAGATAAAAACTTAAAAGAAGATTTCTGAGAAACTGCAGTGTGTTTTCTTAATTGATCTCACGGAGTTATAGATTTCCCCTCCAGAAGCCTCTCGCTAAGACTGTTCTTGTGGAATTTGCAACGTGATATTTGGAAGCCCGTAGAGGGCTATGGTGAAAAAGGAAATACTTTCCGTTAAAAACTGGAAAGAAGATTTCTGAGAAACTAGTTTGAGTTCTGCTAATACATCTCATAGAGTTACAGCTTTCCCCTCAAGAAGCCGATCACTAAGACTGTTCTTGTGGAATTTGCAAAGTGATATTTGGAAGCCCATAGAGGGCTGTGGTGAAAAAGGAAATATCTTCCCTTAAAAACTGGAAATTAGCTTTTTGAGAAACTGCCATGTGTTCTCTTAATGCACCTCACCGAGTTACAGCTTTCCCCTCAAGAAGACTTTCGCTAGGACTGTTCTTGTGGGATTTGCAAGTGATATTTGGAAGTCCATAGAGGCCTATGGTGAAAAAGGAAATTTTTTCCGTTGAAAACTGGAAAGAAGATTTCTCAGAAATTGCTATTTGTTCTGTTAATTCATCTCCCAGAGTTACAGATTCACCTCCAGAAGCCTTTCGTTAAGACTGCTCTTGTGGAATTTGCAAAGTGATATTTGGAAGCCCATAGAAGGCTATTTTGAAAAAGGAGTTATCCTAAGATAGAAACTGAAAAGAAGCTTTCTGAGAAACTGCTTTGTGTTCTGTTAATTCAACTCACAGAGTTACAGCTTTCCCCTCAAGAAGTCTTTTGTTAAGGCTGTTGCTGTGAAATTTTCAAAGTGATATTTGGAAGCCCATAGAGGGCTATGGTGAAAAAGGAAATATCTTCCGTTAAAAACGGGAAATAAACTTTCTGAGAATCTGCCGTGTGTTATGTTAATACATCTCACCGAGTAACAGCTTTACCCTCAAGAATCCTTTCGCTAAGACTGCTCTTGAGGGATTTGCAAAGTAATAATTGGAAGACCATAGAGGGCTATTGTGAAAAAGGAAATATCTTCAGTTAAAAACTGTAAAGAAGCTTCTGCGAAACTGCTTTGTGTTCTGTTAATACATTTCACAGAGTTACAGCTTGCCCCTCAAGAAGCCTTTCAATAAGACTGTTCTTGTGGAATTTGCAAAGTGATTTTTGGAGGTCCATAGAAGGCTGTGGTGAAAAAGGAAATATTCTAAGATAAAATCTGAAAAGAAGCTTTCTCAGAAACTGCTTTGTGTTCTGTTAATTCATCTCACAGGGTTACAGTTTCGCCTCCAGAAGCCTTTCCCTAAGACTGTTCTTTTGGAATTTGCAAAGTGATATTTTGAAGCCCATACAGGGCTATGGGGAAAAAGGACATATCTTCAGTTAAATACTGGAAAGAATCTTTCTGAGAAACAGCTTTCCCCTCAAGAAGCCTTTCGCTAAGGCTGTTAGTGTGGAGTTTTCACAGTGATATTTAGAAGCCCATAGAGGGCTATGGTGAAAAAGGAAATATCTTCCGTTAAAAACTGGAAAGAAGCTTTCTGAGAAGCTGCTATGTGATCCGTTAATTCATCTCACAGAGTTACAACTTTCCCCTCAGGAAGCCTTTCGCTAAGACTGTTCTTGTGGCATTTGCAAAGTGATATTTGGAAGCCCTTAGGGGGCTATGGTGAAAAAGGAAATATCTTCCGTTAAAAACTGGAAAGAAGATTTCTGAGAAACTACTTTGTGTCCTGTTAGTTCATCTCACAGAGTTACAGATTTCCCCTCCAGAAGCCCTTCGCTAAGACTGTTCTTTAGGAATTTGCAAAGTGATATTTGGTAGCCCTTTGAGGTCTATGGTGATAAAGGAATATCCTAAGATAAAAACGGAAAAGAGGCTTTCTCAGAAACTGCTTAGTGTTGTGTTAATTCATCTCACAGAGTTTTAGCTTTCCCCTCAAAAAGCCTTTAGCTAAGGCTGTTGTTGTGGAATTTGCAAAGTGATATTTGGAATCCCATAGAGGGCTATGGTGAAAATGGAAATATCCTAAGATAAAAACCGAAAAGAACCTTTCTGAGAAACTGCTTTCTGTTCTGTTAGTTCATCTCACAGAGTTACAGCTTTCCGCTCAAGGAGCCGTTCAGTAATACTGTTCTTGTGTAATTTGCCAGGTGACATTTGGAAGCCCTTAGAGGGCTATGGTGAAAAAGTAAATATCCTAAGATAAAAACTTAAAAGAAACTTTCTGAGAAACTGCTTTGTTTTCTGTTAATTCAACTCACAGAATTACAGCTTTACCCTCAAGAAGCCTTTCGCGAAGGCTGCTGTTGTGGTATTTGCAAAGTGATATTTGGAAGCCCATAGAGGGCTACGGTGAAAAAGGAAATATCTTCAGTTAAAAACAGAAAAGAAGCTTTCTGAGATACTGCTGTGTGTTCTCTTAATTCATCTCAAAGAATTAGAGCTTTCCCCTGAAGACACCTTCCGCTAAGACTGTTCTTGTGAAATTTTCAAAGTGATAATTTGAAGCCCATAGATGGCTGTGGTGAAAAAGGAAATATCCTAAGATAAAAAACGAGAAGAAGCTTTCTGAGAAACTGCTTTGTGTTCTGTTAGTTAATCTCACAGTGTTACCGCTTTCCCCTCAAGAAGCAATTCAGTAAGACTGTTCTTGTGAAATTTTTAAAGTGATATTTGGAAGCCCAGAGTGGGCTATGGTGAAAAAGTGAATATCTTCCCTTTAAAACTAGAAAGAAGCACTCTGAGAAGCTGTCGCGTGTTCTGCTAATATATCTCACCGAGATACAGCTTTCTCCACAAGAAGCCTTTCGCTAAGACTGTTGCTGTGGGATTTGCATAGTAATATTTGGAAGCCCATAGAGGGCTATGGTGAAAAAGGAAATATCCTAAGATAAAAACTGGAAAGAAAATTTCTAAGAAACTGCTATGTGTTCGGTTAATTCATCTCACAGAATTAAAGCTTTGCTCTCCAAAAGCCTTTCGTTAAGAGTGCCTTGTAGAATTTGCAAAGTGATCTTCGAAGCCCATACAGGGCTATGGTGAAAAAGGAAATATCTTTAGTTAAAAACTGGAAAGAAGCTTTATGAGAAACTGCTTTGTGTTCTGTTTATTCATCTCACCAATTTACAGGTTTCCCTTCAAGAAACCGTTCACTAAGACTGTTCTTGTGGAATTGACAAAGTGATATTTGGAAGCCCAGCGAGGGCTACGGTGAAAAAGGAAATATCTTCCGTTAAAAATTGGAAAGAAGATTTCTGAGAAACTGCTTTGTGTTCTGTTAATTCATCTCACAGAGTTACAGCTTTCCCCTCCAGAAGTCTTTCTTTAAGACTGTTCTTGTGGAATTTGCAAAGTGATATTTCGAAGGCCATAGAGAGCTATGGTGAAAAAGGAAATACCCTAAGATAAAAACTGAAAAGAAGCTTTCTGAGCAACTGCTTTGTTTTCTGTTAAATCAACTCACAGAGTTACAGCTTTCCCCTGACGAAGCCTGTCGCTAAGGCTGTTTTTGTGGAGTTTGCAATGTGATATTTGGAAGCCCATAGACGGCTATGGTGAAAATGGAAATATCCTAAGATAAAAATCGAAAAGAAGCTTTCTGAGAAACTGCCTTGTGTTCTGTTAGTTCATCTCACAGTGTTACAGCTTTACCCTCAAGAAACCGTTCACTGAGACTCTTCTTGTGAAATTTTCAAAGTGATATTGGGAGCCCGTAGAGGGCTATGGTGAAAAAGAAAATCTCTTCAGTTTAAAACTGGAAAGAATCTTTCTGAGAAACTACTTTGTGTTCTCTTAATTCAACACACAGTGTTACAGCTTTCCCTTCAAGAAGCCTTTCGCTAAGACTGTTCTTGTGGAATTTGCAAAGTGATATTTAGAGCCCTTAGAATGCTATGGTGAAAAAGGAAATATCCTAATATAAAAACTGAACAGAAGCTTTCTGAGATACTGCTTTGTGTACTGTTAATTCATCTCACAGTGTTACAGCTTGTCCCTGCAGAAGCCTTTCGATCAGACTGTTCTTGTGGAATTTGCAAAGAGAAATTTCCAAGCCCATTGAGGGCTATGGTGAAAAAGGGAATATCTTCCGTTAAAAACCGAAAAGAAACTTTCTGAGAAACTGCTTTGTGTTCTGTTAGCTCATCTCACAGAGTTTGAGCTTTCCCCTCCAGAAGCCGTTCACTAAGACCCTTCTTGTACAATTTGCAAATTCATATTTGGTAACCCATAGAGGGCTATGGTGAAAAAGGAAATATCTCACGTTAAAAAGGGGAAAGAAGGTTTCTGAGAAACTGGCGTGTTTTCTGTTAATACATCTCAATGAATTACAGCTTTCCCCTCCAGAAGCCTTTCACTAAGACTGTTCTTTTAGAATTTGCAAGGTGATATTTGGAAGAGCATAGAGGGCTATGGTGAAAAAGGAAATAGCCTAAGATAGAAACTGAAAAGAAGCCTTCTGAAAAACTGCTTTGTGTTCTGTTGATTCATCTCAAAGAGTTAGAGCTTTCCCCTTAAGAAGCCTTTCGCTAAGACTGTTCTTGTGGAATTTGGAAAGTGATATTCGGAAGCCCATAGAGTGCTATACTGAAAATGGAAATATCCTAAGATAAAAACAGAAAAGAAGCTTTCTGAGTAACTGCCTTGTGTCCTGTTAGTTCATTTCATAGAGTTACAGCTTTACCCTCAAGAAGCCGTTCACTAAGACTGTTCTTGTGAAATTTGCAAAGTGATATTTGGAAGCCCATAGAGGGCTATGGTGAAAAAGGAAATACCTTCCATTAAAAACTAGAAAGAAGCTTTCTGAGAAACCGCTTTGTGTTCTGTTAATTCATCTCAGAGTGTTACAGCTTTCCCCTCAAGAAGCCTGTCGCTAAGACTGTTCTTGTGGAACTTCCAAAGTGATATTTGGAAGCCCTTAGAGGGCTATGGTGAAAAAGTAATATCTTCCGTTAAAAACTGGAAAGATTTCTGAGAAACTTCTTTGTGTTCTGTTAATTCATCTCACAGAGTTACAGCTTTCCCCTCAAGAAGCCTTTCACTAAGACAGTTATTGTGGAATTTGAAAAGTGATATTTGGAAGCCCATAGAGGGCTACGGTGAAAAAGGAAATATCTTCAGTTAAAAACTGGAAAAATCTTTCTGAGAAACTACTCTGTGTTCGTTAACTTTACTCACAGAATTACACCTTTCCTCTCAAGAAGCCTTTCACTAAGGCTGTTGTTGTGTAATTTTCAAAGTGATATTTGGAAGCCCATAGATGGCATTGGTGAAAAAGGAAATATCTTCAGTTAAAAGATGAAAAGAAGCTCTCTGAGAAACTGCTTTTTGTTCTGTTAATTCAACTCACAGATTTACAGCTTTCCCCTCCAGAACCATTTGGCTAAGGCTGTTGTTGTGGAAATTGCTAAGTGATATTTGGAAGCCCGTAGACGGCTTTGGTGAAAAAGGAAATATCCTCAGTTAAATACAGAAAAAAAGATTTCTGAGAAACTTCTTTGTGTTCTGTTAATTCATCTCACAGAGTTACAGCTTTTCCCTCAAGAAGCCTTCCGCTAAGACTGTTCTTGTCGTATTTACAAAGTGATATTTGGAAGCCCACAGAGGGCATTGGTGAAAATGGAAATATCATTGGATAAAAAAAGAAACGTAGCTTTCTGTGAAACTGCTTTGTGTTCTGTTGATTCATCTCACAGAGTTAGAGATTTCCCCTCAAGAAGCCTTTCGCTAATACTGTTCTTGTGCAATTTGCAAAGAATTATGTGGAAGCCCGTAGAGGGCTATGGTGAAAAAGGAAATATCTTGCGTTAAAAACTGGAAAGAAGAATTCTGAGAAACTGCCGTGTGTTCTGTTAATACATCTCAGCGAGTTAAAGCTTTCACTTCAAGAAGCCTTTCGCTAAGAATGTTCTTGTGGAATTTGCAAAGTGATATTTGGAAGCCCCTAGAAGGCTGTGGCGAAAAAGGAAATATCTTCCGTTAAAAACTGGAAAGAAGCTTTCTGAGAAACTGCTTCGTGTTCTGTTAATTCATTTCACACAGTTACAGCTTTCCCCTCAAGAAGCCGTTCACTAGGACTGTTCTGGTGAAATTTGCAAAGTGATATTTGGAAGCCCATAGAGGGCTATGGTGAAAAAAGAAATATCTTCGGTTAAAAACTGGAAAGAAGCATTCTGGGAAACTGCCATGTGTTCTGTTAATTTATCTCACCGAGTTACACCTTTCACCTCAAGAAGCCTTTCGGTAAGACTGTTCTTGTGGGATTTGCAAAGTGATATTTGGAAGCCCGTAGAGGGCTATGGTGAAAAAGGAAACCGGAAAGAAACTTTCTGAGAAACTGCTTTGTGTTCTGTTAATTCATCTCACAGTGTTACAGCTGTCCCCTCAGAAGCCTTTCACTAAGACTGTTTTTGGGGGAATTGCAAAATGATATTTGGAAGCCCATAGCCGGCTATGGTGAAAAACGAAATATCTTCAGTTAAAAACTGGAAAGAAACTTTCTGAGAAACTGCTTTGTGTTGTGTAAATTCATCTCAGAGAGTTACACCTTTCCCCTCAAGAAGCCTTTCACTAAGACTGTTCTTGTTAAAATTGCAAAGTGATATTTGGAAGCCCATAGAGGGCTATGGTGAAAAAGGAAATGTCTTCCGTTAAAAACTGGAAAGAAGCCTTCTGAGAAACTGCCTTGTGTTCTGTTAATTCATCTCACAGAGTTACAACTTTCCCCTCAAGAAGCCTTTCTCTAAGGCTGTTGTTGTGGAATTTGCAAAGTGATATTTGTAAGCCCATAGAGGGCTGTGGTGTAAAAGGAAATATCTTCTGTTAAAAACTGAAAAGAAACTTTCTGAGAAACTGCTTTGTGTTTTGTTAATTCATCTCAAAGAGTTACAGGTTTTCCCTCATGAAGCCTTTCGATAAGACTGTTCTTCTGGAATTTGCAAAGTGATATTTGGATGCCCATAGAGGGCTATGGTGTAAATGGAAATATCCTAAGATAAAATCGAAAAGAAGCTTTCTGCGAAACTGCTCTGTGTTGTGTTAGTTCATCTCACAGAGTTTCAGTTTTGCCCTCAAGGTGACTCACTAAGACTATTCTTCTGAAATTTGCAAATTGATATTTGCAAACCCATAGAGGGCTACGGTGAAAAGGGAAATATCTTCCATTAAAAACGGGAAAGAAGCTTTTCAGATGAACTGCCGTGTGTTCTGTTAAAACTTCCAGCGAGTTACAGCTTTCCCCTCAAGAAGCCGTTCGCTAAGGCTGTTCTAGTGGAACTTGCAAAGTGATATTTGGAGGCCCATAGAGGGCTATGGTGAAAAAGGAAATATCTTCCATTAAAAACTGGAAAGAAGCTTTCTGAGAAAATGTCCTGTGTTCTGTTAATACACCTCACCGATTACAGCTTTCCCCTCAAGAAGCCTTTCGCTATGACTGTTCTTGTGGGATTTGCAATGTGATATTTGGAAGCCCATAGAGGCCTAGGTTGAAAAAGGAAATATCCTAAGATAAAAATTGAAAAGAAGATTTCTGAGAAACGAGTTTCGGTTCTCTTAATTCATCTCACAGTGTTAGAGCTTTCCCTTCAAGAAGTCGTTCACTAAGACTGCTCTTGTGAAATTTGCAAAGTGATATTTGAAAACCCATAGGAGTCTATGTTGAAAAAGGCAATGTCTTCCATTAAAAACTGGAAAGAAGCTTTCTGAGAAACTGCCATGTGTTCTGTTAATACACCTCAGTGAGTTACAGCTTTCCCCTCAAGAAACCTTTCGGTAAGACTGCTCTTGTGGGATTTGCAAAGTGATATTTGAAAGCCCATAGAGGGCTACGGTGAAAAAGGAAATATCTTCAGTTAAAATGTGGATAGAAGCATTCTGAGAAACTGCTTTGTGTTCTCTTAATTCATCTCACGGAGTTACAGCTTTCACCTCAAGAAGCCTTTCGTTAAGAGTGTTCTTGTGGGATTTGCAAAGCGGTATTTGGAAGCCCATAGAGGGCTATGCTGAAAAAGGAAATTTCTTCAGTTAAAAACTGGAAAGAAGCTTTCTGGGAAACTGATTTGTGTTCTGTTAATTCATCTCACAGAATTACAGCGTTCCCCTCCTGAAACATTTCACTAAGACTGTTCTTCTGGAATTTGCAAAGTGATATTTGGATGCCCGTAGAGAGCTATAGTGAAAAAGGAAATATCTTCCATTAAAAACTTTAAAGAAGCTTTCTGAGAAACTCCTTTGTGTTTTGTTAATTCATCTCACAGAGTTACATCTTTCCCCTCAAGAAGCCTTTCGCTAAGACTGTTCTTGTGGAATATGCAAAGAGATATTTCGAAGCCCATAGAGGGCTATGGCGAAAGCGGAAATATCTTCCGTTAAAAACTGTAAAGAGGCTTTCTGAGAAACTTATTTATGTTCTGTTAATTCATCTCACAGAGTTACAACTTTCCCCTCAAGAAACCCTCCGCAAAGACTCTTCTTGTGGAATTTGGAAAGTGATATTTGGAAGCCAGTAGAGGGCTATGGTGAAAAAGGAAATTACCTAAGATAAAAACTGAAAGGAAGCTTTCTGAGAAACTGCTTTGTGTTCTGTTAATTCATCTTTCAGATTTACAGCTTTCCCCTCATGAAGCCTTTCGCCAAGACTGTTCTTGTGCGATTTGCAAAGTGATATTTGGAAGCCCATAGAGCGCTATGGTGAAAAAGGAAATTTCTTCAGTTAAAAACTGGAAAGAAGGTTTCTGAGAAACTGTTTTGTGTTCTGTTAATTCATCTCACGGAGTTACAGCTTTCCCCTCCAGAAGCCTTTCCCTAAGACTATTCTTGTGGAATTTGCAAAGTGATATTTGGAACCCTTAGAGGTCTATGGTGAAAAAGGAAATATCTTCAGTTAAAAACTGGAAAGAAGCTTTCTGAGAAACTGCTTTGTGTTCTGTTAATTTATTTCACAGAGTTACAACTTTCCCCTCCAGAAGCCCTTCGTTAAGACTGTTCTTGTGGAATTTGCAAGGTGATATTTGGAAGCCCATAGAGGGCTATGGTGAAAAAGGAAATATCTTCCGCTAAAAACCGAAAAGAAGCTCTCTGATAAACTGCTTTGTGTTCTCTTAGTTCATCTCACAGAGTTTCAGCTTACTTCTCAAGAAGCCGTTCACTAAGACTGTTCTTGTGAAATTTGCAAAGTGATATTTGGAAACCCATAAATGGCTACGGTGAAAAAGGAAATAACTTCAGTGAAATACTGGAAAGAAGCTTTCAGAGAAACTGCCGTGTGTTCTGTTAATACTTCTCACCGCGTTACAGCTTTCCCCTCAAGAAGCTGTTGGCTAAGTCTGTTCTGGTGGAATTTGGAAAGTGATATTTGAAAACCCATAGGAGTCTATGGTGAAAAAGGCAATGTCTTCCATTAAAAACTGGAAAGAAGCTTTCTGAGAAACTGCCATGTGTTCTGTTAATACACCTCAGTGAGTTACAGCTTTCCCCTCAAGAAACCTTTCGGTAAGACTGCTCTTGTGGGATTTGCAAAGTGATATTTGAAAGCCCATAGAGGGCTACGGTGAAAAAGGAAATATCTTCAGTTAAAATGTGGATAGAAGCATTCTGAGAAACTGCTTTGTGTTCTCTTAATTCATCTCACGGAGTTACAGCTTTCACCTCAAGAAGCCTTTCGTTAAGAGTGTTCTTGTGGGATTTGCAAAGCGGTATTTGGAAGCCCATAGAGGGCTATGCTGAAAAAGGAAATTTCTTCAGTTAAAAACTGGAAAGAAGCTTTCTGGGAAACTGATTTGTGTTCTGTTAATTCATCTCACAGAATTACAGCGTTCCCCTCCTGAAACATTTCACTAAGACTGTTCTTCTGGAATTTGCAAAGTGATATTTGGAAGCCCATAGAGGGCTATGGTGAAAACGGAAATATCTTCAGTTAAAAACTGGAAAGAAGCTGTATGAGAAACTGCTTTGTGTTCTGTTAATTTACCTTTCAGAGTTACAGCTTTCCCCTCCAGAAGCCTTTCCCTATGACTGTCCTTGTGGAATTTGCAAAGTGAAATTTGGTAAAAGGCGAAAGATTTATACGATCTGAAGAGAAACCAGAAAATTGCAAAGTGATACTTGGAAGACCACAGAGGGCTATGGTGAAAAAGGAAATATCTTCAGTTAAAAACTGGAAAAAAGCTTTCTGAGAAACTGCCGTGTGTTGGTGTAACACATCTCACCGAATTACAGCTTTGTCGTCAAGAAGACTTTCACTAAGACTGTTCTTGTGGAATTTGCAATGTGATATTTGGAAGGCCATAGAGGCCTATGGTGAAAAAGGAAATATCCTAAGATAAAAATTGAAAAGAAGCTCTCTGAGAAACGGCTTTGGATTCTCTTAATTCATCTCACAGAGTTAGAGCTTTCCCCTCAAGAAGTCGTTCACTAAGACTGCTCTTGTGAGATTTGCAAAGTGATATTTGGAAACCCATAGGAGGCTATGGTGAAAAAGGCAATGTCTTCCGCTAAAAACTGGGAAGAAGCTTTCTGAGAAACTGCCATGTGTACTGTTAATACACCTCACTGAGTTACAGCTTTCCCCTCAAGAAACCTTTCGCTAAGACTGCTCTTGTGGGATTTGCAAAGTGATATTTGGAAGCCCAATGACGGCTACGGTGAAAAAGGAAATATCTTCAGTTAAACTGTGGATAGAAACATTCTGAGAAACTGCTTTCTGTTCTGTTAATTCATCTCACAGAGTTACAGCCTTCCCCTCAAGAAGCCTTTCGCTAAGACTGTTCTTGTGGAATTTGCATAGTGATATTTGGAAGCCCGTAGAGGGCTATGGTGAAAAAGGATATATCTTCCGTTAAAAACTGGAAAGAAGATTTCTGAGAAACTGCTTTGTGTTCTCTTAATTCATCTCACAGAGCTAAAACCTTCCCCTCCAGAAGCCCTCCGCAAAGACTGTTCTTCTGGAAATTTCAAGGTAATATATGGAAGCCCTTAGAGGGATATGGTGAAAAAGGAAATATGTTCCATTAAAAACTGGAAAGAAGATTTCTGAGAAGCTACTTTGTGTTCTGTTAATTCATCTCACAGAGTTACAGCATTTTCCTCCAGAAGCCCTTCGCTAAGACTGTTCTTGTGGAATTTGCAAAGCAATATTTGGAAGCCCATAGAGGGCTATGGTGTAAAAGGAAATTACCTAAGAAAAAAAACTGTAAAGGAGCTTTCTCGGAAACTGCGTTGTGTTCTGTTAATTCATCTCACAGAGTTAAAGCTTTCCCCTCCAGAATCCTTTCCCTAAGACTATTCTTGTGGAATTTGTAAAGTGATATTTGGAACCCCTTGAGGGCTATGTTGAAAAATGAAATATCTTCAGTTATAAATTGGAAAGAAGCTTTCTGAGAAACTGTTTTCTTTTCTGTTAATTTATCTCACAGAGTTACAACTTTCCCCTCCAGAACCCCTCCTCAAAGACTGTTCTTCTGGAAATTTAAAAATCATATTTGGAAGACCATAGATGGCTATGGTGAAAAGGAAATATGTTCCGTTAAAAACTGGAAAGAAGATTTCTGAGAAACTACTTGTGTTCTGTTAATTCATCTCACAGAGTTACAGCTTTCTTCTCAAAAAGCCGTTCACTAAGACTGTTCTTTTGGATTTTTCAAAGTGATATTTGGAAGCGGTTAGAGGGCTGTGGTGAAAAAGGAAATAGCCTAAGATAAAATCTGAAAAGAAGCTTTCTGAGGAACTACTTTTTGTTCTCTTAATTCATCTAACAGAATTACAGCTTTTCCCTCAAGAAGCCTTACGCTAAGGCAGTTGTTGTGGAATTTGGAAAGTGATATTTGGAAGCCCATGCAGGGCTATGGTGAAAAAGGAAATATCTTCAGTTAAAAACTGGAAAGAAGCTTTCTGAGAAACTGCTTTGTGTTCTGTAAATTCATCTCAAAGAGTTACAGCTTTCCCCTCAAGGAGCCTTTCGCTAATATTGTTCTTCTGGAATTTGCATAGTGATATTTGGAAGCCCATAGATGGCTATGGTGAAAATGGAAATATCCTAAGATGAAAACCGAAAAGAAGCTTTCTGAAAAATTCTTTGTGTTCTGTTAGTTCATCTCACAGAGTTACACATTTCCCTTCAAGAAGTCGTTCACTAAGACTGTTCTTGTGAAATTTGAAAAGTGAAATTTGGATGCCCATAGAGGGCTATGGTGTAAAAGGAAATATCTTTCGTTAAAATCTGGAAAGAAGCTTTCTGAGAAACTGCCGTGTGTTCTGTTAATACATCTCACCAAGTTACAGCTTCCCCCACAAGAAGTCTTTGGTTAAGACTGTTCTTGTAGGATTTGCAAAGTGATATTTGGAAGACCATAGAGGGCTTTGGTGAAAAAGGAAATATCTTCAGTTAAAAACTGGCATGAACCTCTCTGAGAAACAGCTTTGTGTTCTGTTAATGCATCTCACAGATTTACAGCTTTTCCCTCAAGAAGCCTTTCGCTAAGGCACTTCTTGTGGAATATGCAAAGTGATATTTGGAAGCCCATAGAGGGCTATGGTTAAAAAGAAAATATCTTCAGTTAAAAACTGGAAAGAAGCTCTCTGAGAAACTGATTTGTGATCTGTTAGTTCATCTCACAGAGTTTCAGCTTTCCCCTCAAGAAGCCATTCACTAAGACTGTTCTTGTGAAATTTGCAAAGTGATATTTGGAAGCCCATAGAGGGCTTTGGTGAAAAAGGAAATATCTTCCGTTAAAAACTGGAAAGAAACTTTATCAGAAACTGTCGTGTGTTCTGATAATACATCTCACCAAATTACAGCTTTCCCCTCAAGAAGTCTTTCGCTAAGACTGTTCTATTGGAATTTTCAAAGTGATATTTGGAAGCCCCTAGAGGGCTATTTTGAAAAAGGAAATATCTTCCGTTAAAAAGTGGAAAGAAGCTTTCTGAGAAACTGCCGTGTGTTCTGTTAATACACCTCACCGAGTTACAGTTTTCCCCTCAAGAAGCCTTTCGCTAAGACTGTTCTTGTGGGATTTGCAGACAGATATTTGGAAGCCCATAGAGGACTATGGTGAATAAGGAAATATCTTCAGTTAAAACCTGGAAAGAAGCTTTCTGAGATACTGCTTTGTGTTCTGTGAATTCATCGCACAGAGTTACAGCTTTCCCCTCCAGAAGCCTTTCCCTAAGTCTGTTCTTGTAGAATTTGCAAACTGATATTTGGAAGCCCATAGAGCGCTATGGTGAAAAAGGAAATATCTTCCGTTAAAAACTGGAAAGAAGCTTTCTGAGAAACTCCTTTGTGTTATGTTATTTCATCTCACAGGGTTACAGCTTTCCCTTCCAGAAGCCTTTTGCTAAGACTGTTCTTGTGGGATTTCCAAAGAGATATTTGGAAACCCAGAGAGGGCTATGGTGAAAAAGGAAATATCTTCAGGTAAAACCTGGAAAGAGGCTTTCTGAGAAACTGCTTTGTGTTCTGTTAATTCATCTCGGAGAGTTACAGCTCTCTCCTCAAGAAGCCCTTCGCTAAGACTGTTCTTGTGGAATTTGTAAAGTGATATTTTGAAGCCCCTAGGGGGCTATGGTGTAAAAGGAAATATCTTCCGTTAAAAACTGGAAAGAAGCTTTCAGAGAAACTGCTTTGTGTTCTGTTAATTCTTCTCACAGAGTTACAGAACGACTCAAGAAGCCTTTCGCTAACACTCTTCTTGTGGAATTTGCAAAGTGATATTTGGAAGCCCATAGAGAGCTATGGTGAAAAAGGAAATATCTTCCGTTAAAAACTGGAATAAAGCATTCTGAGAAACTGCTTTGTGTTTTGTTAATTCATCTCACAGTGTTACAGCTTTCCCCTCCAGAAGCCTTACGCTAAGACTGTTCTTTTGCAATTTGAAAGGGGATATTTGGAAGCCCTTAGAGGTCTACGGAGAAAAGGAAATAGCCTAAAATAAAAACTGGAAAGAAGCTTTCTGAGAAATGGCTTTGTGTTCTGTTAATTCATCTCAAAGAGTTACAGCATTCCCCTCCAGAAGCCATTCGCTAAGTCTGTTCTTGTGGAATTTTCAAAGTGATATTTGGAAGCCCATACAGGGCTATAGTGAAAAAGGAAATATCTTCTGTTAAAAACTGGAAAGAAGCTTTCTGAGAAACTGCTTTGGGTTCTGTTAATGCATCTCACAGAGTTACAGCTTTCCCCTCAAGAAGTCTTTCGCTAAGAATGTCTTGTGAAATTTGCAAAGTGATATTTGGAAGCCCATAGAGGGCTACGGTGAAAAAGGAAATATCTTCAGTTAAAAACTGGAAAGAATCTTTCTGACAAACTGCACTCTGTTCTGTTAATTCATCTCACAGAGTTACAGCTTTCCCCTCAAGAACCGTTTTGTTAAGAGTGTTCTTGTGGAATTTGCAAAGTGATATTTGGATGCCCATAGAGAGCTGCGGAGAAAATGTAAATATCCCAAGATAAAAACTGAAAAGAAGCTTTTTGAGAAACTGCTTTGTGTTCTGTTAATTCATTTCACAGAGTTACAGCTTTATCCACAAGAAGCCTTTCGCTAAGACTGTTCTTGTGGAATTTGAAAAGTGATATTTGGAAGCCCATAGAAGGCTATGGTGAAAAAGGAAATATCTTCAGTTAAAAACTGCAAAGAAGTTTTCTCAAAACTGCTTTGTGTTCTCTTAATTCATCACATAGATTTACAGTTTTCCCCTCAAGTACCCTTTCACTAAGGGTGTTCTTGTGGATTTAAAAAGTGATATTTGGAATCCCATAGAAAGCTGTGGTGAAAAAGGAAATATCCTAAGATAAAAACTGAAAAGAAGGTTTTTGAGAAACTGCTTTGTGTTCTGTTAATTCATCTCACAGAGTTACAGCTTTCCCCTAAAGAAGTCTTTCGCTAAGACTGTTGTTGTTTAACTTGCAAGGTGATATTCAGAAGCCTATAGAGGGCTGTTGTGAAAAACGAATAATCTTCTTTTAAAAACAGGAGAGAAGTTTTCTGAGAAACTGCTTTGTGTACTGTAATTCATCTCACAGAGTTACAGCTTTCCCCTCAAGAAGCCCTTCGCTAAGACTGTTTTTGTGGATTTTGCAAAGTGATATTTGGAAGCCCATAGAGGGCTATGGTGAAAAAGGAAATCTCTTCCGTTAGAAACTGGAAAGAAGCTTTCTGAGAAACGGCTTTGTGTTCTGTTAATTCATCTCACAGAGTTAAACCTTTCTCCTCAAGTAGCCTTTCGATAAGTATTTTCTTGTGGAATTTTAAAAGTTATATTTGGAAGCTTATAGAGGGCTATGTTGAAAAAGGTATTATCTTCAGTTAAAAACTGGAAAGAAGATCTCTGAGAAACTGATTTGTGTTCTCTTAATTCATCTCAGAGAGTTACAGCTTTCCCCTGGAGAAACCTTTCACTAAGACTGTTCTTGTGGAATTTGCAAAGTGGTATTTGGAAGCCCATGGAGGGCTATGGTGAAAAAGGAAATCTCTTCAGTTTAAAATTGGAAAGAAGCGTTCTGAGTATCTACTTTGTGTTCTGTTAATTCATCTCACAGAGATACAGCTCTCCCCTGAAGTAGCCTTTCGCTAAGAGAGTTCTTTTGGAATTTAAAAAGTGATATTTGGAAGCCCATAGAGAGCTGTGGTGAAAAAGGAAATATCCTCAGATAAAAACTGAAAAGAAGCCTTTTGAGAAACGGCTATGTGTTGTGTTAATTCATCTCACAGAGTTACAGCTTTCCCCTCAAGAAGTCTTTCACTAAGACTGTTCTTGTGGAATTTTCAAAATGATATTTGGAAGCCCATAGAGGGCTAGTTTGAAAAAGGAAATCTCTTCAGTTACAAACTGGAAAGAAGCTTTTTGAGAAAATGCATTGTGTTCTGCTAATTCATCTCACTGAGTTACAGCTTTCCCCTCAAGAAGCATTTCGCTAAGACTGTTCTTGTGGAATTTGCAAAGTGATATTTGGATGCCCTTAGAAGGTTATGGTGAAAAAGGAAATCTCTTCAGCTAAAAACTGGAAAGAAGCCTTCTGAGAAACGGCTTTGTGTTCTGTTAATTCATCTCATAGAGTAACAGCTTTCCCCTGAAGAAGCCTCTCGGTAAGACTGTTCTTGTGGAATTTGTAAAGTGATATTTGGAAGCCTATAGAGGGCTATGGTGAAAAAGGTAACATCTTAAGTTAAAAACTGGAAAGAAGCTTTCTAAGAAACTGTTTTGTGTACTGTTAATTCATCTCACAGAGTTATAGCTTTCCCCTCAAGAAGCCTTTCGCTAAGACTGTTCTTGTGGAATTTAAAAAGTGATATTTGGAAGACCATAGAGTGCTACGGTGAAAAAGGAAATATCTTCAGTTAAAAACTGGAAAGAAGCTTTCTGAGAAACTTCTTTGTGTTATTCTAGTTCCTCTCACAAAGTTACAGCTCTCCCCTCAAGAGTCCGTTCACTAAGACTGTTCTTTTGGAATTTGCAAAGAGATATTTGGAAGCCCATGGAGGGTTATGTTGAAAAAGTAAATATCTTCAGTTAAAAACCTGAAAGAAGCTTTCTGAGAAACTGCTTTGTGTTCTGTTATTTCATCTCGAAGGGTTACAGCTTTTCACTCAAGAAGTCTTTCGCTAAGACTGTTTCTGTGGAATTTGCAAAGTGATATTTGGAAGCCCATATAGGGCTACGGAGAAAAAGGTAATGTCCTTAGATAAAAACTGGAAAGAAGCTTTATGAGAAACTGCTTTGTGTTCTGTTAATTCATCTCACAGAGTTACAGCTTTCCCCTCGAGAAGCCTTTCGCTAAGACTCTTCTTGTGTAATTCGCAAAGTGATATTTGGTAGCCCTTATAGGGCTATGGTGAAAAAAGGAATATCTTCAGTTAGAAACTGTATAGAAGCTTTCTGAGAAACTGCTATGTTTTCTGTTAATTCATCTCATAGAGTTACAGCTTTCCCCTCAAGAAGTCTTTCGCTAAGACTGTTCTTGTGGAATTTGCAAAGTGATATTTGGAAGCCCATAAAGGGCTATGGTGAAAAAGTCAATGTCCTCAGATGAAAACTAGAAAGAAGCTTTTTGAGAAACTGCTTTGTGTTCCGTTAATTCATATCAAACAGTTACAGCTTTGCCCTCCAGAAACCGTTCACTAAGACCGTTCTTGTAGAATTTTCAAAGTGATATTTGGAAACCCTTAGGGGGCTATGGTGAAAAAGAAAATATCTTCAGTTATACACTGGAAAGAAGTTTTCTGAGAAACTGCTTTGTGTTCTGTTAATTCATCTGACAGTGTTACAGCTTTCCCCTCAAGGAGCATTCCGCTAAGACTGTTCTTGTGGAATTTGCAAAGTGATATTTGGAAGCCCATAGAGGGCTGTGGTGAAATAGAAATTTCCTAAGATAAGATCTGAAAAGAAGCTTTCTGAGAAACGACTTTGTGTTCTGTTAATTCATCTTATAGAATTACAGCTTTCCCCTCAAGAAGTCGTTCACTAAGACTGTTCTTGTGGAATTTGCAAAGTGATATTTGGAAGCCCATAGAGGACTATCGTGTAAAGGAAATATCTTCAGATAAAAACTGGAAAGAAGCTTTCTGAGAAATTGCTTTGTGTTCTGTTAATTCATCTCACAGAATTACGGCTTTCCCCTCCAGAAAAGTTTTGCTAAAGCTGTTTTTGTGGAATTTGGAAAAAGATATTTGGAAAACCATAGAGATCTATGGTTTAAAAGAAAA
Organism: Chlorocebus sabaeus; assembly: GCF_047675955.1. Classification (NCBI taxonomy): domain Eukaryota; kingdom Metazoa; phylum Chordata; class Mammalia; order Primates; family Cercopithecidae; genus Chlorocebus; species Chlorocebus sabaeus. The sequence goes on along the minus strand of NW_027327682.1, from coordinate 129,869 downwards.
TATCCTAAGATAAAAACTGAAAAGAAAATTTCTGAGAAACTGCTTTGTGTTCTCTGAATTTATCTCACAGACTTACAGCTTTCCCCTCAAGAAACCGTTCACTAAGACTGTTCTTGCTGATTTTGCAAAGTAATATTTGGAAGCCCATAGTCTGCTATGGGGAAAAAGGAGATATCTTCAGTTAAAAAGTGGAAAGAAGGTTTCTGAGAAACTGCTTTGTGTTCTTTTAATCCATCTCACAGAGTTACAGCATTCCCCTCAAGAAGTCGTTCACTAAGACTGTTCTTGTGAAATTTTCAAAGTGATATTTGGAAGTGCTTTGAGAACTATGGTGAAAAAGGAAATATCGTAAGATAAAAACAGAAAAGAAGCTTTCTCAGAAACTCCTTTGTGTTTCGATAATTCATCTCAGAGACTTACAGCTTTCCGAACAAAAAGCCGTTCACTAAGACTGATCTTGTGTTATTTTCAAATTGATATTTTGAAGCCCATGGAGGGCTATGGTGAAAAGGGAAATATCTTCAGTTAAAAACTGGAAAGAAGCTTTCTGAGAAACGGTTTTGTGTTCTCTTATTTCACCTCACAGAGTTACAACTTTCCCCTCAAGAAGCCTTTCACCGAGACTGTTCTTGTGGAATTTGCAAAGTGGTCTTTGGAAGTCCAAAGATTGCTTTGGTGAAAAAGGATATAGCTTCAGTTAAAAAGTGAAAAGAAGCTTTCTGAGGAAATGCTTTGTGATATGTGATTTACTGTCACTGAGATACAGCTGTATTTCGTAGAACTGTTGGCTAGCCTTATTTCTGTGGAATCTGAGAAATGTTACTTCGGATCTCTTTGAAGTCTATAGGTCCAAAGGAAATATCCGCCGCTTAAAGTGTGAAAGAAGCTTTCTGAGAAACTTCTTTGTGATCCGTGAATTCATTTCACAGAGTTACAGCTTTCCCCTCAAGAAGCCTTTCGCTAAGATTATTCTTGCGCAATTTGAAAAATGATATTTTGAAGCCAATAGACGGCTATGGTGAAATCGAAATATCCACAGATAAAAACTGGAAAGAAGCTTTCTGAGAAACTGCTTTGTGTTCTTTTAATTCATCTCACAGACATACAGCTTTCCCCTCAAGAAGTCTTTCGCTAAGACTGTTCTTTTGGAATTTGAAATGTGATATTTGGAAGCCCATAGAGTGCTATGGTGAAAAGGAAATATCTTCAGATAAAAACTGTAAAGAACATTCCTGAGAAACTGCTTTGTGTTCTGTTAATTAACCTAACAGAGTTACAGCTTTCCCCTCTAGAAGCCTTTCGCTAAGACTGTTCTTGTTGTATTTTCAAAGTGATATTTTGAAGCCCATAGAGGGCTACGGAGAAAAAGGGTATAGCTTCAGTTAAAAACTGAAAGAGGTTTTCTGAGAAACGGTTTAGTATTATGTGACTTCCACTCACGGAGTTACAGCTGTATTTACTAGAGCTGCTTGATAGCCTTATTTCTAAGGAATCGGAGAACTGTTATTTTGGATCCCTTTGAAGACTATAAGGCCAAAGGAAATATCTGCCGCTAAAAGTGAGAAAGAAGCTTTCTGAGAAACTTCTCTGAGATCTGTTAATTCATCTCACAGAGTTACAGCATTCCACTCAAGAAGCCTTTCGCTAGGACGGTTCTTTTTGAATTTGCAAAGTGATATTTGGAAGCCTATAAACGGCTGTGGTGAAAAGGGAAATATCTTCAGTTAAAAAATGGAAAGAAGCTTTATAACAAACTGCTTTGTGTTCTGTTAATTCATCTCAACTAGTTACAGCTTTACCCTCAAAAAGACTGTTGCTAAGACTCTTCTTGTGTAAGACTCATAGTGATACTTGTAAGTCCTTATGGAGCTATGGTGAAAAAGGAAATATCCTAAGATAAAAGCTGAAAAGAAGCTTTCTGAGAAACTGCTTTGTGTTCTGTTAATTCACCTCACAGAGTTACAGCTTTCCCCTTAAGAAGCCTTTCAGTAAGACTGTTCTTGTGGAATTTGAAGAGTGGTATTTGTAAGCCCATAGAGGGCTATGGTGAAAAAGGAAATATCCTAAGATAAAAACTGAAAAGAACCTTTCTGAGAAACTGCTTTGTGATATGTGACTTCCACTCACTGAGTTAGAGCTATATGTCGTAGAGCTGTTTGCTAACCTTATTTCTGTGGAATCTGAGAAGGGATAATTCGGTTCCCTTTGAAGACTATAGGGTCAAAGGAAATATCCGCCATAAAAGTGAGAAAGAAGCTTTCTGAGAAACAGCTTTCTGATCTGTGAATTCATCCCACAGAGTTACAGCTTTCCCCTGAGGAAGCCTTTCGCTATGACTGTTCTTGTGGAATTTGCAAAGTGACATTTCGAAGGCCATAGAGAGATATGGTGAAAAGGAAATATCTTCGGTTTAAAAAGGGAAAGAAGTTTTCTGAGACACTGCGTTGTGTTCTGTTAATTCATCTCAAAAAGTTACAGCTTTCCCCTCACGAAGCCTTTCCATAAGACTGTTCTTGACAAATTTGGGAAGTGATATTTAGAAGCCTACAGAGGTCTACGGTGAAAAAGGAAATAGCCTAAGATAAAAACTGAAAATAAGCTTTCTGAAAAACTGCTTTGTGTTCTCTTAATTCATCTCACAGAGTTACAGCATTCCTCTCAAGAAGCGTTTCGCTAAGACTGTTCTTGTGCATTTAGAACGTGATATTTAGAAGCCCATAGAGGGCTATGGTGAAAAAGGAAATATCCCCCATTAAAAACTGGAAAGAAGCTTTCTGAGAAACTGCTTTGTGTTCTTTTAATTCATCTCACAGAGTTACAGCTTTCCCCTCAAGAACCCTTTTGCTAAGATTGTTCTTGTGGAATTTGCAAAGTGATATTTGAAAGCCGGTAGAGGGCTATGGTGAAAAAGGAAATAACTTCAGTTAAAAACTGGAAAGAAGCTTTCTGAGAAACTTCTTTGTGTTTTGTTAATTCATCTCACAGAGTTACAGCCTTCCCCTCGAGAAATCTTTTGCTAAGACTGTTCTTGTGGAATTTGCAAAGTGATATTTGGAAGCCCATAGAGGTCTATGGTGAAAAAGGAAATATCCTAACATAAAAACTGAAAAGAAGCTTTCTGAGAAACTTGTTTGCGTTCTGTTAATTCATTTCACAGAGTTACAGCTTTCCCCTCAAGAAGCCCTTTGCTAAGGCTGTTCTTGTGGAATTTGCAAAGTGGTATTTGGAAGACCATCCAGGGCTATGGTGGAAAAGGAAATATCTTCAGTTAAAAACTGGAAAGAGGCTTTCTGAGAAACTGCTTTGTGTTCTGTTAATTCATCTCACAGAGTTACAGCTTTCCCCTCAAGAAGCCTTTCGCTAAGACTGTTCTTGTGGAATTTGCAAAGTGATATTTGGAAGTCCTTAGAGGGCTGTGGTGTAAAAGGAAATATCTTCAGTTAAAAACTCGAAAGAAGCATTCTGATTACAGCTTTTCCCTCAAGAAGCCTTTCGCTAAGACTGTGCTTGGGGAATTTGCAAAGTGATATTTGGAAGCCCATAGAGGGCTACGGTGAAAAAGGAAATATCTTCAGTTAAAAACTGGAAAGGAGCTTTCTGAGAAACTGCTTTGTGTTCTGTTAATTCATCTCACAGGATTACAGCTTTCCCCTCAAGAAGCCTTTTGATAAGACTGTTCTTGTGGAATATTTAAAGTGATATTTGGATGCCCATAGAGGGCTTTGGTGAAAAAGGAAATATCTTCCGTTAAAAACTGGAAAGAAGCTTTCTGAAAAATTGCTTTGTGTTCTGTTAATTCATCTCACAGAGTACAGCTTTCCCCTCAAGAAGACCTTTACTAAGTCCGTTCTTGTGGAATTTGCAAAGTGATATTTGGAAGCCCATATAGGGATATGGTTAAAAAGGAAATATCTTCAGTTAAAAACTGGAAAGAAGCTTTCTGAAAAATTGCTTTGTGTTCTCTTAATTCATCTCACAGAGTTATAGCTTTCCCCTCAAGAAGACCTTTACTAAGTCTGTTCTTGTGGAATTTGCAAAGTGATATTTGGAAGCCCATATAGGGCTATGGTTTAAAAGGAAATATCTTCAGTTAAAAACTGGAAAGAAGCTTTCTGAGAAACTGCTTTGTGTTCTGTTAATTCATATCACAGAGTTACAGCTTTCCCCTCAAGAATTCTTTCGCTAGTACTGTTCTTGTGTCATTTCGAAAGTGGTATTTAGAAGGCCATAGAGGGCTATGGTGAATAAGGAAATATTTTCCGTTATACAGTGGAAAGGAGCTTTCTGAGAAAGTGCTTTGTTTCCTGTTAATTCACCTCACAGAGTTACAGCTTTCTCCTCAAGAAGCCTTTCGCTAAGACTGTTCTTGTGGAATTTGCAAAGTGATTTTAGAAGCCCATAGAGGGTTATGGCAAAAAGGAAATATTCTAAGATAAAAACCGAAAAGAAGCTTTCTGAGAAACTGCATTATGTTCTCTTAATTCATCTCACAGTGTTATAGCTTTCCCCTCAAGAAGCCGTTCACTAAGATTGTTCCTGTGGAATTTTCAAGGTGATATTTGGAAGCCCATAGAGGGCTATGATGAAAAAGGAAATATCTTCCGTTAAAAACTGGAAATAATGTTTTTTAGAAACTGCTTTGTGTTCTGTTAATTCATCTCACAGATTTGCAGCTTTCCCCTGAAGATGCCTTTCGCTAAGACTTTTCTTGTGGAATTTGCAAAGTGATATTTGGAAGCCCATAGAGGGCTACGGTGAAAATGGAAATATCCTAAAATAACAACCGAAAAGAGGCTTTGTGAGAAACTGCTTTGTGTTCTGGTAATTCATTTCACAGAGTTACACCTTTCTCCTCAAGAAACCTTTCGCTAAGACTGTTCTTGTGGAATTTGAAAAGTGATATTTCAAAGCCCATGGGGGCTATGGTGAAAAAGGAAATATCTTTCGTTAAAAACTGGAAACAAGATTTCGGAGAAACTGCTTTGTGTTCTGTTAATTCATCTCACAGAGTTACAGCTTTCCCCTCAAGAAGCCGTTCACTAAGACTGTTCTTGTGAAATTTGCATAGTGATATTTGGAAGCCCATAGAGGGCTATGGTGAAAAAGGAAATATCTTCCGTTAAAAACCAGAGGCACATAAAGCCACAAAAATGGGGAAAAAGCAGGGCAGAAAAGCTGGAATTTCAAAAATAAGAGCGCATCTCCTCCGGCAAAGGAGCACAGCTCATCGCCAGCAACGGATCAAAGCTGGACGGAGAATGACTTTGACGAGATGATAGATGGCTTCAGTCCATCAAACTTCTCAGAGCTAAAGGAGGAATTATGTACCCAGCGCAAAGAAACTAAAAGTCTTGAAAAAAAAGTGGAAGTACTGATGGCTAGAATAATTAATGCAGAGAAGGTCATAAACGAAATGAAAGAGATGAAAACCATGACACGAGAAATACGTGACAAATGCACAAGCTTCAGTAACTGACTCGATCAACTGGAAAAGAGTATCAGCGATTAAGTATCAAATGAACGAAATGAAGCGAGAAGAGGAATCAAAAGAAAAAAGAAGAAATAGAAATGAACAAAGCCTGCAAGAAGTATGGGATTATGTAAAAAGACCAAATCTACGTCTGATTGGGGTGCCTGAAAGTGAGGGGGAAAATGGAACCAAGTTGGAAAACACTCTTCAGTATATCATCCAGGAGAACTTCCCCAACCTAGTAGGGCAGGCCAACATTCAAATCCAGGAAATACAGAGAACACCACAAAGATACTCCTCGAGAAGAGCAACTCCAAGACACATAATTGCCAGATTCACCAAAGTTGAAATGAAGAAAAAAATCTTAAGGGCAGCCAGAGAGAAAGGTCGGGTTACCCAAAAAGGGAAGCCCATCAGAATAACAGCAGATCTCTCGGCAGAAACTCTTCAAGCCAGAAGAGAGTGGGGGCCAATATTCAACATTCTTAAAGAAAAGAATTTTCAACCCAGAATTTCATATCCAGCCAAACTAAGTTTCATAAGTGAAGGAGAAATAAAATCCTTTACAGATAAGCAAATGCTTAGAGATTTTGTCACCACTAGGCCTGCAACCGGTACCAGCCATTGCAAAAACATGCCAAAATGTAAAGACCATCAAGGCTAGGAAGAAACTGCATCAACTAACGAGCAAAATAACCAGTTAATATCATAATGGCAGGATCAAGTTCACACGTAACAATATTAACCTTAAATGTATATGGACTAAATGCTCCAATTAAAAGACACAGACTGGCAAACTGGATAAAGAGTCAAGACCCATCAGTCTGCTGTATTCAGGAGACCCATCTCACACGCAGAGACATACATAGGCTCAAAATAAAGGGATGGAAGAAGATTTACCAAGCAAATGGAGAACAAAAAAAAGCAGGGGTTGCAATACTAGTCTCTGATAAAACAGACTTTAAACCATCAAAGATCAAAAGAGACAAAGAAGGCCATTACATAATGGTAAAGGGATCAATTCAACAGGAAGAGCTAACTATCCTAAATATATATGCACCCAATACAGGAGCACCCAGATTCATAAAGCAAGTCCTTAGAGCCTTACAAAGAGACTTAGACTCCCATACAATAATAATGGGAGACTTCAACAGTCCACTGTCAACATTAGACAGATCAACGAGACAGAAAATTAACAAGGATATCCAGGAATTGAACTCATCTCTGCAGCAAGCAGACCTAATAGACATCTATAGAACTCTCCACCCCAAATCAACAGAATATACATTCTTCTCAGCACCACATCGCACTTATTCCAAAATTGACCACATAGTTGGAAGTAAGGCACTCCTCAGTAAATGTAGAAGAACAGAAATTGTAACAAACTGTCTCTCAGACCACACTGCAATCAAACTATAACTCAGGACTAAGAAACTCAATCAAAACCGCTCAACTACATGGAAACTGAACAACCTGCTCCTGAATGACTACTGGGTACATGACGAAATGAAGGCAGAAATAAAGATGTTCTTTGAAACCAATATCATACTGAATGGGCAAAAACTGGAAAAATTCCCTTTGAAAACTGGCACAAGACAGGGATACCCTCTCTCACCACTCCTATTCAACATAGTGTTGGAAGTCCTGGCTAGGGCAATCAGGCAAGAGAAAGAAATCAACGGGATTCAGTTAGGAAAAGAAGAAGTCAAATTGTCCCTCTTTGCAGATGACATGATTGCATATTTAGAAAATCCCATTGTCTCAGCCCGAAATCTCCTTAAGCTGATAAGCAACTTCAGCAAAGTCTCAGGATACAAAATTAATGTGCAAAAATCTCAAGCATTCGTATACACCAGTAACAGACAAACAGAGAGCCAAATCAGGAATGAACTTCCATTCACAATTGCTTCAAAGAGAATAAAATACCTAGGAATCCAACTTACAAGGGATGTAAAGGACCTCTTCAAGGAGAACTACAAACCACTGCTCAGTGAAATCAAAGAGGACACAAACAAATGGAAGAACATACCATGCTCATGGATAGGAAGAATCAATATCGTGAAAATGGCCATATGCCCAAGGTAATTTATAGATTCAATGCCATCCCCATCAAGCTACCAATGAGTTTCTTCACAGAATTGGAAAAAACTGCTTTAAAGTTCATATGGAACCAAAAAAGAGCCCGCATCTCCAAGACAATCCTAAGTCAAAAGAACAAAGCTGGAGGCATCACGCTACCTGACTTCAAACTATACTACAAGGCTACAGTCACCAAAACAGCATGGTACTGGTACCAAAACAGAGATATAGACCAACGGAACAGAACAGAGTCCTCAGAAATAATACCACACATCTACAGCCATCTGATCTTTGACAAACCTGAGAGAAACAAGAAATGGGGAAAGGATTCCCTATTTAATAAATGGTACTGGGAAAATTGGCTCGCCATAAGCAGAAAGCTGAAACTGGATCCTTTCCTTACTCCTTATACGAAAATTAATTCAAGATGGATTAGAGACTTAAACGTTAGACCTAATATCATAAAAACCCTAGAGGAAAACCTAGGTAGTACCATTCAGGACATAGGCATGGGCAAAGACTTCATGTCTATAACACCAAAAGCAATGGCAGCAAAAGCCAAAATTGACAAATGGGAGCTCATTAAACTAAAGTGCTTCTGCACAGCAATAGAAACTACCATCAGAGTGAACAGGCAACCTACAGAATGGGAGAAAATTTTTGCAATCTACTCATCTGACAAAGGGCTAATATCCAGAACCTACAAAGAACTCAAACAAATTTACAAGAAAAAAACAAACAACCCCATCAAAAAGAGGGCAAAGGATATGAACAGACATTTCTCAAAAGAAGACATTCATACAGCCAACAGACACATGAAAAAATGGTCATCATCACTGGCCATCAGAGAAATGCAAATCAAAACCACACTGAGATACCATCTCACACCGGTTAGAATGGCGATCATTCAAAAGTCAGGAAACAACAGGTGCTGGAGAGGATGTGGAGAAATAGGAACACTTTTACACTGTTGGTGGGATTGTAAACTAGTTCAATCATTATGGAAAACAGTATGGCGATTCCTCAAGGATCTAGAACTAGACGTACCATATAACCCAGCCATCCCATTACTGGGTATATACCCAAAGGATTATAAATCATGCTAATATAAAGACACATGCACACGTATGTTTATTGCGGCACTATTCACAATAGCAAAGACTTGGAATCAACCCAAATGTCCATCAGTGACAGACTGGATTAAGAAAATGTGGCACATATACAGCATGGAATACTATGCAGCCATAAAAAAGGATGAGTTTGTGTCCTTTGTAGGGACATGGATGCAGCTGGAAACCATCATTCTTAGCAAACTATCACAAGAACAGAAAACCAAACACCGCATGTTCTCACTCATGGGTGGGAACTGAACAATGATATCACTTGGACTCGGGAAGGGGAACATCACACACCGGGGCCTATCATGGGGAGGTGGGAGGGGGGAGGGATTGCATTGGGAGTTAAACCTGATGTAAATGACAAGTTGATGGGTGCTGACGAGTTGATGGGTGCAGCACAGCAACAGGGCACAAGTATACATATGTAACAAACCTGCACGTTATGCACATGTATCCTAGAACTTAAAATATATATATAAAAAAAAAAAAAAAAGGAAGCAACCAACCACATCCCTCCTTCCCACTAGAGGCTTCCAGGCTGAAACAGGTTGATACAGGGAGAGGAGGGGAAGATACGCAACTAAGTCCCATTTTGAGATCTGTTTAATAATAATTCTAATTTCATGTTCTCACTTATTTGTGAGATCTAAAAATCAAAACAATTGAACTCATGGAGATAGAGAGTAGAAGCATGGTTACCAGAGGCTGGGAAGGGTAGTGGGGGTTTGAGGCAAAGCTGGAGATGGTTAATGGGTACAAAAAAACAGAAAGAATAAATAAGATCTAGTATTTGATAGCACAATAAGGCGACTATAGTCAGTAATAATTTAACTGTGCATTTTAAAATAACTGAAAGAGTCTAATTGGATTGCTTGTAACACAAAGGATAAATGCTTGAGAGAATGGATACCCCATTTTACCTGATGTGATTATTATTCATTGCATGCCTGAATCAGAACATCTCATGCACCCCATAAATACATACATCTACTATATACCAAAAAATTGAAATAAATAATTGTAAAAAATAAAAAATAAAAAATAAAAAATAATCTTCCACTTATTTTTTAGGAAAAGCACATAACTAAATTGTTACAAAAGGATTGACCAAACAATCCTTTGAACGGTTTGAGTCAGCAGTTGTGGCAGGAATGCGGTTGGGGGAAATGGGGAGAAGTGAGTGAAGATAAAAGGAATTGGACAAGTGTTGATGTTGGTGAAATGAATGATGAGTACCTAGAGGTAATCCACTATTGTATGCATTTGGAATTTATCATAAAAATATTTTTGGAAGAACATATTCACTACTGAAAATTCAAACAAGGGGAATAAATTAAAGACCACTTATCATCCTATATTTTCAAACATTAAAAAGATTTATTATTTTATGAGAAAATTATAGCATTATTATATAAATATGGTATATTAATTTTAAATAGCATTATACCTGAGCATATTGCTAAGTTATTGTAATGTATCAAATATATATTTTACTTATTTTCATAAAAGTGAGACATAAAGTAAGCCTAAAAGAGATATACTAGAATAATAAGTACTAGAAATATAAAATAATTCTATATAAAATGATTAAATATAAATATGAAAAGAATTATAATTTAATGGCACCAGGAAAAATCATACTTGATTTAAAAAACCTTGTAAAATAAAATAGAATTCAAAAAGCTTTAATTGTATTTGTATTTGACACTGTTATACTTAGTTTTTTAGCATGATATAATTATGAAAAATATTGAAAGCAATGTTATTACCCGTGGAAGACATCCGAGTTCTGGAGACATTGGCGGCGAATCTGTATAGGTTTGCAGCACCCTCCATTCTTGCTTCCTCAGAAGGAATTCCACTAAGGGGCATAAGGCAGAAAGTAAGACAGAGGTAATTCTCAGAGCAGGAGTGAAGGTTTATTAAAAGGCTTTAAAACAGAAAGGAAAAGAAGGGAAGTACAACCTGGAAGAGGGCCAAGTGGGAGACTTGAGAAGCCAAGTGCACAGTTTGACTTCTTGACTTGGGGTTTTATACATTGGCATACTTCCGGGATCTTGCCTTACTTCTCCTCACTCCTGAGATCTCATTGGGAAGTTGCTGATCAGTTTCAGGTGTTTTCTATTAGAAGCCTGCCTTTCCTTGACACCAGGTATGACCAATTACTACTTTAGAGAAACAGTTAACAAACCCTTGACCATCACCTGAGGGTCTCCCAACATATTTCGTGTGTGAAAGAGGGGAGACCCCTCCTGACCTGCTCATACTTGAGTAGCTTTCTACTGCAACAATATTTCTTGAACATTCTTTATGTACTAAGTAATAAGAATTCTGATATTTCGTGAGTGATTGTTACACAAAATGATATAAATAAAAAAGAAATCAAGCATGTAATATTAAAATAAAAAAGTGGAAGGAAGCTTTCTGAGAAACTGCTTTGTGTTCTGTTAATTAATCTCAGAGAGTTACAGCTTCCCCCTCAAGAAGCCTTTCGCTAAGACTGTGGTTGTGGAATTTGCAAAGTGATATTTGGAAGCCCATAGAGGGCTATGGTGAAAAAGGAAATCTCTTCCGTTAAAAACTGGAAAGAAGCTTTCTGATAAAAGGCTTTGTGTTCTGTTAATTCATCTCACAGAGTTAAAGCTTTCGCCTCATGAAGCCTTTCGCTAAGAGTGTTCTTGTGGAACTTGCAAAGTGATATTTGGAAGCCCATAGAGGGCTATGCTGAAAAAGGAAATATCTTCAGTTAAAAAGTGCAAAGAAGCTTTCTGAGATACTGCTTTGTGTTCTGTTTATTCATCTCACAGAGTTACAGCTTTCCCCTCAAGAAGGTTTTCACTAAGAGTGTTCTTGTGGAATTTGCAAAGTGATATTTGGAAGTCCGAGGAGGGCTATGGTGAAAAAGGAAATCTCTTCCGTTAAAAACTCTAAAGAAGGTTTCTGAGAAATGGCTTTGTGTTCTCTTAATTCATCTCACAGAGGTTACAGCTTTCCCTCAAGAAGGCTTTCGCTAAGATTCTTCTTGTGGAATGTAAAAAGTGTTATTTGGAAGCCCTTACAGGGCTATGGGGAAAAAGGAAACATCCTAAGATAAAAAATGAAAAGAAGCTTTTTGAGAAACTGCTTTGTGTTCTGTGAATTCATCACACAGAGTTACATCTTTCCGCTCAAGAAGCCTTTGACTAAGAGTGTTCTTGTGGAATTTGCAAAGTGATATTTGGAAGTCCATAGGTTGCTATGGTGAAAAAGGAAATTTCTTCCGTTAAAAACTGGAAAGAAGCTTTCTGAGAAACTGCCTTTTGTTCTGTTAATTCATCCCACAGTGTAGCAGCTTTCCCCTCAAGAAGCCTTTCGCTAAGACTGTTCTTCTGGAATTTACAAATTGATATTTGTAAGCCCATAGAGGGCTATGGTGAAAAAGGAAATCAATCCCGTTAAAAACTGGAAAGAAGCTATCTGAGAAAAGTCTTTGTGTTCTGTTATTTCATCTCAAAGAGTTAAACCTTTCCTATCATGAAGCCTTTCGCTAAGAGTGTTCTTGTGGAATTTCGAAAGTGATATTTCGAAGCCCAGAGAGGGCTATGCTGAAAAAGGAAGTATCTTCGGTTAAAAAGTGGAAAGAAGCTTTCTGAGATACTGCTTTGTGTCCTGTTAATTCATATCACAGTGTTACAGCTTTCCCCTCAAGAAGCCTTTCGCTAAGAATGTTCTTGTGGAATTTAAAAAGTGATATTTGGAAGCCCCAACAGGGCTATGGTGAAAATGGAAATATCCTTAGATAAAAACTGAAAAGAAGCTTTTTGAGAAACTGCTTTGTGTTCTGTTAATTCATCTCACAGACTTACAGCTTTCCCCTCCATAATCCTTTAGCTAAGGCTGTTCTTGTGGAATTTGCAAAGTGATATTTGGAGCCCTTAGAGGGCTATGGTGAAAAAGGAAATATCCTAAGATAAAAACTAAAAAAAAGCTTTTTCAGAAACTGCTTTGGGTTCTGTTAATTCATCGCACAGCGTTATAGTTTTCCTCTCCAGAAGCCTTTCGCTAAGACTGTTCTTGTGGAATTTGCAAAGTGATATTTGGAAGTCCATAGAGGGCTTTGGTGAAAAAGGAAATCAATTGCGTTAAAAACTGGTAAGAAGCTTTCTGAGAAACGGCTTTGTGTTCTCTTAATTCATCTCACAGTGTTACAGCTTTCCCCTCAAGAAGCCTCTCACTAAGACTGTTCTTCTGGAATTTAACAAGTGATATTTGGAAGCCCATAGAAGGCTATGCTTATAAAAGAAATATCTTCAGTTAAAAACCGGAAAGATGCTTTCTAAGAAACGACTTTGTGTTTTGTTAATTCATCACACAGAGTTACAGATTTCCCCTCAAGAATCGTTTCACAAAGACTGATCTTGTGGAATTTGCAAAGTGATATTTTGATGCACATAGAGTGTCATGGTGAAAAATAAAATATTTTCAGTTAAAACTGTAAGGAAGCATTCTGAGAAACTGCTTTGTTTTCTGTTATTTCATCTCACAGAGTTACAGCTTTCCCCTCAAGACGTCTTTCGCTAAGACTGTTCTTGTGGAATTTGCAAAGAGATATTTGGAAGCCCATACAGGGCTATCGTGAAAAAGGAAATCTCTTCCGTTAAAAACTGGAAACTTTCTGTTAATTCATCTCACAGAGTTACAGCTTTCCCCTCAACAAGCTCTTCACTAAGACTATTCTTGTGGAATTTGCAAAGTGATATTTGGAAGCCCATAGAGAGCTACGGTGAAAAAGGAAATATCTACAGTTAAAAACTGGAAAGAAGCTTTCTGAGAAACTGCTTTGTTTTCTGTTAATTCATCTCACAGAATTACAGCTTTCCCCTCAAGAAGCCTTTCGCGAACTATGTTCTTGTGGGATTTGCAAAGTGATATTTGGAAGCCCATAGAGGACTATTCTGAAAAAGGAAATCTCTTTCGTTAAAAACTGGAAAGAAGCTTTCTGAGAAACGGATTTGTGTTGTCTTATTTCATCTCACAGAGTTACAGCTTTCCCTTCAAGAAACCTTTCGCTAAGACTGTTCTTGTGGAATTTGCAAAGAGATATTTGGAAGTCCCTACAGGGCTATGGTGAAAAAGGAAATCTCTTCCTTAAAAACTGGAAAGAAGCTATCTGAAAAACGGCTTTGTGTTCTGTTAATTCATCTCACAGAGTTACAGCTTTCCCCTCAAGAAGCCTTTTGCTAAGACTGTTCTGCAATTTGCAAAGTGATATTTGGAAGGCTGTAGAGGGCTATGGTGAGAAAGGAAATATCTTCCGTAAAAACCGGAAAGAAGCTTTCTGTGAAACGGATTTGTGTTCTGTTATTTCATCTCACAGAGTTACAGCTTTCCCCTCAAGAAACCTTTTGCTAAGAAGGTTCTTGTGGAATTTTCAAAGTGATATTTGGAAGCCCATAGAGGTCTATGTTGAAAAAGGAAGTCTCTTCATTAAAAACTGGAAAGAAGCTTTCTGAGAAATTGCTTGTGTTCGGTTAATTCATCTAACGGACTTACATCTTTCCCCTCAAAAAGCGTTTCGCTAAGACTATTCTTGTGGAATTGGCAAGGTAATATTTGGAAGCCCATAGAGGGCTACGGTGAAAAAGGAAATATCTTCAGTTAAAAACTGGAAAGAACCTTTTTGAGAATCTGCTTTGTGTTCTGTTAATTCATCTCACAGAATTACAGCTTTCCCCTGAAGAAGCCTTTTGCTAAGACTGTTCTTGTGGAATTTTCAAAGTGATATTTGTAAGCCCATGGAGGGCTATGGTGAAAAAGGAAATATCCTAAGATAAAAACTAAAAAGAAGCCTTTTGAGAAACTGCTTTGTGATCTGTTAATTCACCTCGCAGAGTTACAGCTTTCACCTCAAGAAGCCTTTTGCTAAGACCGTTCTTGTGTAATTTGAAAAGTGATATTTGGAAGCCCATAGAGGGCTGTGGTGAAAAAGGAAATCTCTTCAGTTCAAAACTGGAAAGAAGATTTCTGAGAAACGACTTTGTGTTCTGTTAATTCATCTCACAGTGTTACAGCTTTCCCCTCAATAAGCCTTTCGATAAGACTGTTCTTGTGGAATTTGCAAAGGGATATTTGGAAGCCCCTAGAGGGCTACGGTGAAAAGGAAATATCTTCCGTTAAAAACGGGAAAGAAGCTTTCTGAGAAACTGCTTTGTGTTCTGTTAATTCATGTCACAAAATTACAGCTTTCCCTTCAACAAGCCTTTCGCTACGACTGTTATTGTGGAGACTGCAAAGTGATATTTGGAAGCCCATAGAGGGCTATGGTGAAAAAAGAAATATCTTCCGTTTAAAACTGGAAAGAAGCTTTCTGAGAAACTGCATTGTGTTCTGCTAATTCATCTCACAGAGATACAGCTTTCCCCTCAAGAAGCCTTTCGATAAGACTGTTCTTGTGGAATTTGCAAAGGGATATTTGGAAGCCCAAAGAGGGCTCTGGTGAAAAAAGGAATATCTTAAGTGAAAAACTGGAAAGAAGCATTCTGAGAAACTGCTTTGTGTTCTTTTATTTCATCTCACAGAGTTACAGCTTTCCCCTCAAGAAACCTTTTGCTAAGACTGTTCTTGTGGAATTTGGAAAGTGATATTTGGAAGCCCATAGAGGGCTATGGTGAAAAAGGAAATATCTTCCTTTAAAAACTGGAAAGAAGCTTTCTGAAAAACTGCTTTGTGTACTGTTAATTGATCTTGCAGACTTACAGCTTTCACCTCAAGAAGCCTTTCGCTAAGACTGTTCTTGTGGAATTTGCAAAGTGATACTTGGAAGCTCATAGAGGGCTATGGTGAAAAAGGAAATATCCTAAGATAAAAACTGAAAAAAAGCCTTTTCAGAAACTGCTTTGTGTTCTGTTAATTCATCTCACAGCGTTATAGTTTTCCTCTCCAGAAGCCTTTCGCTAAGACTGTTCTTGTGGAATTTGCAAAGTGATATTTGGAAGTCCATAGAGAGCTTTGGTGAAAAAGGAAATCAATTGCGTTAAAAACTGGAAAGAAGCTTTCTGAGAAACGGCTTTGTGTTCTCTTAATTCATCTCACAGTGTACAGCTTTCTCCTCAAGAAGCCTCTCACTAAGACTGTTCTTCTGGAATTTAACAAGTGATATTTGGAAGCCCATAGAAGGCTATGCTTAAAAAAGAAATATCTTCAGTTAAAAACCGGAAAGAAGCTTTCTAAAAACGGCTTTTTGTTTTCTTAATTCATCACACAGAGTTACAGCTTTCCCCTCAAGAATCCTTTCGCAAAGACTGCTCTTGTGGAATTTGCAAAGTGATATTTTGAAGCACATAGATTGTCATGGTGAAAAATAAAACATCTTCAGTTAAAACTGTAAGGAAGCATTCTGAGAAACTGCTTTGTTTTCTGTTATTTCATCTCACAGAGTAACAGCTTTCCCCTCAAGACGTCTTTCGCTAAGACTGTTCTTGTGGAATTTGCAAAGAGATATTTGGAAGCCCATACAGGGCTATCGTGAAAAAGGAAATCTCTTCCGTTAAAAACTGGAAAGAAGCTTTCTGAGAAACTGCTTTGTCTTCTGATAATTCATCTCACAGAGTAACAGCTTTCCCCTCAAGAGGCCTTTCGCTAAGACACTTCTTGTAGAATATACAAAGTGATATTTGGAAGCCCATAGAAGGCTATGGTGAAAAAGGAGATATCTTCAGTAAAAAACTGGAAAGAAGCTTTCTGAGAAACTGCTTTGTGTTCTGTTAATTCATCTCACAGAGTTACAGCTTTCCCCTGAAGAAGCCTTTCGCTAAGACTGTTCTTGTGGAATTTGCAAAGTGACATTTGGAAGCCCCTAGAGGGCTATGGAGTAAAAGGAAATCTCATCCGTTAAAAACTGGATAGAAGCTTTCTGACAGACGGTTTTGTGTTCTCTTAATTCATCTCACACAGTTACAGATTTCACCTCAAAAAGCCTTTCGCTAACACTGTTCTTGTGGAATTTGCAAAGTCATATTTGGAAGCCTATAGAGGGCTATTTTGAAAAAGGTAATATCTTAAGTTATAAACTGGAAAGAAGCTTTCTGAGAAACCGCTTTGTGTTCTGTTAATTCATCTAACAGAGTTACAGTTTTCCCCTCAGGAAGCCTTTCGCTAAGATTTTTCTTGTGGAATTTGCAAAATGAGATTTGGAAGCCCATAGAGTGCATTGCTGAAAAAGGAAATCTCTTTCATCAAAAACTGGAAAGAAGCTTTCTGAGAAACGGATTTGTGTTCAGTTATTTCACCTCACAGAGTTACAGCTTTCCCCTCAAGAATCCTTTCGCTAAGACTATTCTAGTGGAATTTGCAAAGCGATATTTGGAAGCCCATAGTGGGCTATGGTGAAAAAGCAAATCTCTTCCGTTAAATATTGGAAAGAAGCTTTCTTCGAAACTGCTTTGTGTTCTGTTAATTCATCTCACAGAGTTACAGCGTTCCGCTCAAGAAGCCTTTGGCTAAGAGTGTTCTTGTGGAATTTGCAAAGTGATATTTGGAAGCCCTTAGGTTGCTATGGTAAAAAAGGAAATCTCTTCCGTTAAAAACTGGAAAGAAGCTTTCTGAGAAACTGCTTTTTGTTCTGTTAATTCATCCCACAGTGTAACAGCTTTCCCCTCAAGAAGCCTTTCGCTAAGACTGATCTTGTGGAATTTACAAAGTGATATTTGGAAGACCCATAGAGGGCTATAGTGAAAAAGGAAATCAGTTCCGTTAAAAACTGGGAAAAAGCTTTCTGAGAAAAGCCTTTGTGTTCTGTTGTTTCATCTCACAGAGTTACACGTATCCCTCATGAAGCCTTTCGCTAAGAGTGTTCTTGTGGAGTTTCCAAAGTGATATTTCGAAGCCCATAGAGGGTTATGCTGAAAAAGGAAATATCTTCGGATAAAAAGTGGAAAGAAGCTTTCTGAGATACTTTTTTGTGTTCTGTTAATTCATATCACAGAGTTACAGCTTTCCCCTCAAGAAGCCTTTCGCAAAGACTGTTCTTGTGGAATTTGGAAAGTGATATTTGGAAACCCATAGAAGACTATGCTTAAAAAAGAAATACCTTCAGTTAAAAACTGGAAAGAAGCTTTCTAAGAAACGGATTTGCATTCTCTTAATTCATCACACAGAGTTACAGCTTTCCCCTCAAGAAGCCTTTCGCAAAGACTGTTCTTGGGGAATTTGGATAGTGATATTTTGAAGCTCATAGAGTGTTATGGTGAAAAAGAAATTATCTTCAGTTAAAACTGGAAGGAAGCATTCTGAGAAACTGCATTGTGTTCTTTTAATTCATCTCACAGATTTACAGATTTCCCCTCAAGAAGCCTTTCGCTAAGACTGTTCTTGTGGAATTTGCAATGTGATATTTGGAAGCCCATGGAGGGCTATGAAGAAAAAGGAAATATCTTCAGTTAAGAACTGGAAATAGCTTTCTGAGAAAGGGTCTTGTGTTCTCTTAAATTATTGCACAGAGTTACAGCATTCCCCTCAAGAAGTCTTTCGCTGAGACTGTTCTTGTGGAATTTTCAAAGTGATATTTGGAAGCCCATAGAGGGCTATGGTGAAAAAGGAAAACTCTTCCTTAATAACTGGAAAGAAGCTATCTGAGAAACGGCTTTGTGTTCTGTTAATTCATCTCACAGAGTTACAGCTTTCCCCTCAACAAGCTCTTCGCTAAGACTATTCTTGTGGAATTTGCAAAGTGATATTTGGAAGCCCATAGAGAGCTACGATGAAAAAGGAAATATCTTCAGTTAAACCCTGGAAAAAAGCTTTCTGAGAAACTGCTTTGTGTTCTGTTAATTCATCTCACAGAGTTACAGCTTTCCCCTCAACAAGCTCTTCGCTAAGACTATTCTTGTAGAATTTGCAAAGTGATATTTGGAAGCCCATAGAGAGCTACGATGAAAAAGGAAATATCTTCAGTTAAACCCTGGAAAAAAGCTTTCTGAGAAACTGCTTTGTGTTCTGTTAATTCATCTCACAGTGTTACAGCTTTCCCCTCAAGAAGCCTTTCACGAACTATGTTCTTGTGGGATTTGCAAAGTGATATTTGGAGGCCCATAGAGGACTATGCTGGAAAAGGAATTCTCTTTTGTTAAATACTGGAAAGAAGCTTTCTGAGAAACGGATTTGGGTTCTCTTATTTCATCTCACAGAGTTACATCTTTCCCTTCAAGAAACCTTTCGCTAAGACTGTTCTTGTGGAATTTGCAAAGAGATATTTGGAAGCCCATAGAGAGCTATGGTGAAAAAGGAAATCTCTTCCTTAAAAACTGGAAAGAAGCTATCTGACAAACGGCTTTGTGTTCTGTTAATTCATCTCACAGAGTTACAGCTTTCCCCTCAAGAAGCCTTTCGCTAAGACTGTTCTTGTGGAATTTGCAAAGTGATATTTGGAAGGCTATAGAGGGCTATCGTGAAAAAGGTAATATCTTAAGTTAAAAACAGGAAAGAAGGTTTCTGAGAAACTGTTTTGTGTCCTGTTAATTCAACTCAAAGAGTTACAGCTTTCCCCTCAAGAAACCTTTCGCTAAGACTGTTCTTGTGAATTTGCAAAGTGATATTTGGAAGCCCATAGAGGACTATGGAGAAAAAGGAAATTTCTTCAGTTAAGAACTGTAAGAAGCTTTCTGAGAAAGGCCCTTGTGTTCTCTTAATTCATCTCAGAGTTACAGCATTCCCCTCAATAAGTCTTTCGCTAAGACTGTTCTTGTGGAATATGCAAAGTGATATTTGGAAGCCCATAGAGGGCTATGGTGAAAAAGGAAATATCTTCAGTTAAAAATTGCAAAGATGCTTTCTGAGAAACGGCTTTGTGTTCTGTTAATTCATCTCACAGAGTTACAGCTTTCCCCTCATGAAGCCTTTCGCTAAGAGTGTTCTTTTGGAATTTGCAAAGTGATATTTGGAAGCCCGTAGAGGGATTTGCTGAAAAAGAAAATATCTTCAGTTAAAAACTGGAAAGAATATTTCTGAGAAACGGCTTTGTGTTCCTTAATTCATCTCACAGAGTTACAGCTTACCCCTCAAGACGCCTTTCGCTAAGACTGTTCTTGTGGAATTTTCAAAGTGACATTTGGAAGCCCATAGAGGTCTACGGTGAAAAAGAAGTCTCTTCATTAAAAACTGGAAGGAAGCTTTCTGAGAAATGGCTTTGTGTTCGGTTAATTCAGCCCACAGAGATACACCTTTCTCCTCAAGACGCCTTTCACTTAGACTTTACTTGTCGAATTTGCAAGGTGATATTTGGAAGCCCAAAGAGGGCTACAGTGAAAAAGGAAACATCTTCAGTTAAAAACTGGAAGGAAGCTTTTTGAGAAACTGCTTTGTGTTCTGTTCATACACCTCAGAGAGTTACAGCTTTCTCCTGAAGTAGACTTTCGCTAAGACTGTTCTTGTGGTATTTGCAAAGTGATATTTGAAAGCCCATAGAGTTCTATGGTGAAAAGGAAAGTATCTTCAGTTAAAAACTGGAAAGAAGCTTTCTGAGAAACTGCTTTGTGTTCAGTTAATTCATCTCACAGATTTACAGCTTTCCCCTCTTGAAGCCTTTTACTAAGAGTGTTCTTTTGGAATTTGCAAAGTGATATTTGGAAGCCCAAAGAGGGCTACGGTGAAAAGGAAATATCTTCCGTTTATAACGGTAAAGAAGCTTTCTGAGAAACTGCTGTGTGTTCTGTTAATTCATCTCACAGAATTACAGCTTTCCCTTCAAGAAGCCTTTCGCTACGACTGTTCTTGTGGAGATTGCAAAGTGATATTTGGAAGCCCACAGAAGGCTATGGTGAGACGTGAAATGTCTTCCGTTTAAAACAGGAAAGAAGCTTTCTGAGAAACTGCATTGTGTTCTGCTAATTCATCTCACAGAGTTACAGCTTTCCCCTCAAGAAGCCTTTCGCTAAGACTGTTCTTGTGGAATTTGCAAAGGGATAATTGGAAGCCCAAAGAGGGCTCTGGTGAAAAAGGGAATATCTGAATTGAAAAACTGGAAAGAAGCATTCTGAGAAACTGCTTTGTGTTTTCTTAATTCATTCTCACAGAGTTACAGTTTTCCCCTCAAGAAGCCTTTTGCTAAGACTGTTCTTGTGGAATTTGGAAAGTGATATTTGGAAGCCCATAGAGGGCTATGGTGAAAAAGGAAATACCTTCCTTTAAAAACTAGAAAGAAGCTTTCTGAGAAATTGCTTTGTGTTGTGTTAATTCATCTCACAGAATTACAGCTTTCCCTTCAAGAAGCCTTTTGCTACGACTGTTATTGTGGAGATTGCAAAGTGATATTTGGAAGCCCACAGAAGGCTATGATGAAAAGAGAAATATCTTCCGTTTAAAACTGGAAAGAAGCTTTCTGAGAAACTGCTTTGTGTTCTGTTAATTGATCTCACAAACTTACAGCTTTCCCCTCAAGACGCCTTTCGCGAAGACTGTTTTTGTGTAATTTGCAAAGTGATATTAAGACGCCCATAGAGGGCTATGGTGAAAAAGGAAATATCCTCAGTTAAAAACTGGAAACAAGCTTTCTGAGAAACTGCTTTGTGTTCTGTTAATTCACATCACGGAGTTACAGCTTTCCCCTCAAGAAGCCTTTCGCTAAGACACTTCTTGTGGAATTTGCAAAGTGATATTTGGAAGCCATTAGAGGGCTATAGTGAAAAAGGAAATATCCTCAGTTAAAAAGTGGAAAGAAGATTTCTGAGAAACTGCTTTGTGCTTTGTTAATTCATCTCACAGAGTTACAACTTTCCCTCAAGAAGCCTTTTTCTAAGACTGTTCTTGTGGAATTTGGAAAGTGATATTTGGAAGCCCATAGAGGGCTATGGTGAAAAAGGAAATAACTTCCTTTAAAAACTGGAAAGAAGCTTTCTGAGAAACTGCTTTGTGTTCTGTTAATTGATCTCACGAACTTACAGCTTTCCCCTCAAGAAGCCTTTCGCTAAGACTGTTCTTGTGGAATTT
The DNA here is from genome assembly GCF_047675955.1 of Chlorocebus sabaeus. Lineage (NCBI taxonomy): Eukaryota > Metazoa > Chordata > Mammalia > Primates > Cercopithecidae > Chlorocebus > Chlorocebus sabaeus. Next base: position 108,242 of record NW_027327682.1, on the reverse strand, counting down.
GTAAAGTGATATTTTGAAGCCCATAGCGGGTTATGGTGGAAAAGGAAATATCTTCACTTAAAAAGTGGAAAGAAGCTTTCTGAGAAACTGCGTTGTGTTCTCTTAATTTATCTCACAGAGTTACAGCTTTCCCCTCAAAAAGACTTTCGATAAGACTGTTCTTGTGGAATTTGCAAAGTGATATTTGGAAGCCCATAGAGGGCTATGGTGAAAAAGGAAACGTCTTCCATTGAAAACTAGAAAGGAGCCTTCTGAGAAACTGCTTTGTGTTCTGTTAATTCATCTCACAGAGTTACAGCTTTCCCTTCAAGAAACCTTTCGCTAAGACTGTTCTATTGGAATTTGCAAAGTGAGATTTCGAAGCCCTTAGAGGGCTATGCTGAAAAAGGAAATATCTTCAGTTAAAAACTGGAAAGAAGCTTTCTGAGAAACTGCGTTGTGTTCTGTTAATTCATCTCCCAGAGTTACATATTTCGCCTCAAGAAGCCGTTCGATGAGACTGTTGATGTGGAATTTGCAAAGTGATATTTGGAAGTCCATTGAGGGTTATGGTGAAAAAGGAAGTATCTTCCGATAAAAATTGGAAAGAAGCTTTCTGAGAAACTGCTTTGTTTTCTGTTAATTGACCTCACAGACTTACAGCTTTCCCCTCAAGACGCCTTTCGCGAAGACTGTTTTTGTGTAATTTGCAAAGTGATATTAAGACGCCCATAGAGGGCTATGGTGAAAAAGGAAATATCCTCAGTTAAAAACTGGAAACAAGCTTTCTGAGAAACTGCTTTGTGTTCTGTTAATTCACATCACGGAGTTACAGCTTTCCCCTCAAGAAGCCTTTCGCTAAGACACTTCTTGTGGAATTTGCAAAGTGATATTTGGAAGCCATTAGAGGGCTATAGTGAAAAAGGAAATATCCTCAGTTAAAAAGTGGAAAGAAGATTTCTGAGAAACTGCTTTGTGCTTTGTTAATTCATCTCACAGAGTTACAACTTTCCCTCAAGAAGCCTTTTTCTAAGACTGTTCTTGTGGAATTTGGAAAGTGATATTTGGAAGCCCATAGAGGGCTATGGTGAAAAAGGAAATAACTTCCTTTAAAAACTGGAAAGAAGCTTTCTGAGAAACTGCTTTGTGTTCTGTTAATTGATCTCACGAACTTACAGCTTTCCCCTCAAGAAGCCTTTCGCTAAGACTGTTCTTGTGGAATTTGTAAAGTGATATTTTGAAGCCCATAGCGGGTTATGGTGAAAAAGGAAATATCTTCACTTAAAAAGTGGAAAGAAGCTTTCTGAGAAACTGCGTTGTGTTCTCTTAATTTATCTCACAGAGTTACAGCTTTCCCCTCAAAAAGACTTTCGATAAGACTGTTCTTGTGGAATTTGCAAAGTGATATTTGGAAGCCCATAGAGGGCTATGGTGAAAAAGGAAACGTCTTCCGTTGAAAACTAGAAAGGAGCCTTCTGAGAAACTGCTTTGTGTTCTGTTAATTCATCTCACAGAGTTACAGCTTTCCCCTCAAGAAGCCTTTTGCTAAGACTGTTCTATTGGAATTTGCAAAGTGAGATTTCGAAGCCCTTAGAGGGCTATGCTGAAAAAGGAAATATCTTCAGTTAAAAACTGGAAAGAAGCTTTCTGAGAAACTGCGTTGTGTTCTGTTAATTCATCTCCCAGAGTTACATATTTCGCCTCAAGAAGCCGTTCGATGAGACTGTTGATGTGGAATTTGCAAAGTGATATTTGGAAGTCCATTGAGGGTTATGGTGAAAAAGGAAGTATCTTCCGATAAAAATTGGAAAGAAGCTTTCTGAGAAACTGCTTTGTTTTCTGTTAATTGACCTCACAGACTTACAGCTTTCCCGTCAAGAAGCCTGTCGCTAAGACTCTTCTTGGGGAATATGGAAAGTGATATTTGGAAGCCCATAGAGGGCTATCGTGAAAAAGGAAATATCTTCAGTGCAAAACTGAAAGGAAGCACTCTGAGAAACTGCGTGGTGTTCTGGTAATTCATCTCACAGAGTTACATCTTTCCTCTTAAGAAGCCTTTCGATAAGACTGTTCTTGTGGAATTTGAAAAGTGATAATTGGAAGCCCAAAGAGGGCTATGGTGAAAAAGGAAATACCTTCCGTTAAAATTGGAAAGAACCTTTCTGAGAAACTGCTTTGTGTTGTGTTAAGTCATCTCACAGAGTTACAGCTTTCCCCTCAAGAAGACTTTCGCTAAGACTCTTCTTGTGGAATTTGCTAAGTGGTATTTGGAAGCCATTAGAGGGCTATAGTGAAAAAGGAAATATCCTCAGTTAAAAACTGGAAACAAGCTTTCTAAGAAACTGCTATGTGTTCTGTTAATTCACATCACGGAGTTACAGCTTTCCCCTCAAGAAGCCTTTCGCTAAGACACTTCTTGTGGAATTTGCAAAGTGATATTTGGAAGCCATTAGAGGGCTATAGTGAAAAAGGAAATATCCTCAGTTAAAAAGTGGAAAGAAGATTTCTGAGAAACTGCTTTGTGTTTTGTTAATTCATCTCACAGAGTTACAACTTTCCCTCAAGAAGCCTTTTTCTAAGACTGTTCTTGTGGAATTTGGAAAGTGATATTTGGAAGCCCATAGAGGGCTATGGTGAAAAAGGAAATATCTTCCTTTAAAAACTGGAAAGAAGCTTTCTGAGAAACTGCTTTGTGTTCTCTTAATTCATCTCACAGAGTTACAGTTTTCCCCTCAAGAAGCCGTTCATTAAGACTTTTCTTGTGGAATTTGCAAAGTGATATTTGAAGGCACATAGAGGGCTATGATGAAAAAGAAAACATCCAAAGATAAAAACTGAAATGAAGCTTTCTGTGAAACTGCTTTGTGTTCTGTTAATTCATCTCACAGATTTACAGCTTTCTTCTCAAGAAGCCTTTCGGTAAAACTGTTCTTTTTTTTTTTTTTTAATTTATTTATTATTATTAAACTTGAAATTGTATGGTACATGTACACAACGTGCAGGTTTGCTACATATGTATACTTGTGCCATGTTGGTGTGCTGCACCCATCAACTCGTCATTTACATCAGATATAACTCCCAATGCAATCCCTCCCCCCTCCCCCCTCTCCATGATAGGCCCCGGTGTGTGATGTTCCCCTTCCCGAGTCCAAGTGATCTCATTATTCAATTCCCGCCTATGAGTGAGAACATGCGGTGTTTGGTTTTCTGTTCTTGTGATAGTTTGCTAAGAATGATGGTTTCCAGCTGCATCCATGTCCCTACAAAGGACACAAACTCATCCTTTCTTATGGCTGCATAGTAGTCCATGGTGTATATGTGCCACATTTTCTTAATCCAATCTGTCACTGATGGACATTTGGGTTGATTCCAAGTCTTTGCTATTGTGAATAGTGCTGCAATAAACATACGTGTGCATGTGTCTTTATAGCAGCATAATTTATAATCCTTTGGGTATATACCTAGTAATGGGATGGCTGGGTCATATGGTACATCTAGTTCTAGATCCTTGAGGAATCGCCATACTGTTTTCCATAATGGTTGAACTAGTTTACAATCCCACCAACAGTGTAAAAGTGTTCCTATTTCTCCACATCCTCTCCAGCACCTGTTGTTTCCTGACTTTTGAATGATCGCCATTCTAACTGGTGTGAGATGGTATCTCATTGTGGTTTTGATTTGCATTTCTCTGATGGCCAGTGATGATGAGCATTTTTTCATGTGTCTGTTGGCTGTATGAATGTCTTCTTTTGAGAAATGTCTGTTCATGTCCTTTGCTCACTTTTTGATGGGGTTGTTTGTTTTTTTCTTGTAAATTTGTTTGAATTCTTTGTAGGTTCTGGATATTAGCCCTTTGTCAGATGAGTAGATTGCAAAAATTTTCTCCCATTCTGTAGGTTGCCTGTTCACTCTGATGGTAGTTTCTTTTGCTGTGCAGAAGCTCTTTAGTTTAATGAGATCCCAATTGTCAATTTTGGCTTTTGCTGCGGTTGCTTTTGGTGTTTTAGACATGAAGTCTTTGCCCATGCCTATGTCCTGAATGGTACTACTTAGGTTTTCCTCTAGGATTTTTATGGTATTAGGTCTGATATTTAAGTCTCTAATCCATCTTGAATTAATTTTCGTATAAGGAGTAAGGAAAGGATCCAGTTTCAGCTTTCTACTTATGGCTAGCCAATTTTAACAGCACCATTTATGAGCTTCTTCACAGAATTGGAAAAAACTGCTTTAAAGTTCATATGGAACCAAAAAAGAGCCCGCATCTCCAAGACAATCCTAAGTCAAAAGAACAAAGCTGGAGGCATCACGCTACCTGACTTCAAACTATACTAAAATGCTACAGTCACCAAAACAGCATGGTACTGGTACCAAAACAGAGATATAGACCAATGGAACAGAACAGAGTCCTCAGAAATAATGCCACACATCTACAGCCATCTGATCTTTGACAAACCTGAGAGAAACAAGAAATGGGGAAAGGTAAAACTCTTCTTGTGGAATTTGCAAAGTGATATTTGGAAGCCCATAGAGGGCTATGGTGAAAAAGGACATATCTTCCGTTAAAAACCGGAAAGAAGCTTTTTGAGAAACTGCCGTGTGTTCTGTTAAAGCATCTCACCGAGTTACAGCTTTCCCCTCAAGAAGGCTTTCGCTAAGACTGTTCTTGTGGGATTTGCAAAGTGATATTTGGAATCCCATAGAGGGCTATGGTGAAAAAGGAAATATCTTTCGTTAAAAACTGGAAAGAAGATATCTGAGAAACTGCTTTGTGTTCTGTTAATTCATCTCACAGCGTTACAGTTTTCCCCTCCCGAAGTCTTTCGCTTCCACTCTTCTTGTGGAATTTGCATAGTGATATTTGGAATCCCATAGAGGGCTATGGTGAAAAAGGAAATATCTTTCGTTAAAAACTGGAAAGAAGATATCTGAGAAACTGCTTTGTGTTCTGTTAATTCATCTCACAGCGTTACAGTTTTCCCCTCCCGAAGTCTTTCGCTTCCACTCTTCTTGTGGAATTTGCATAGTGATATTTGGAATCCCATAGAGGGCTATGGTGAAAATGGAAATACCTTCAATTAAAAAATGAAAAGAAGCTTTCCGAGAAACTACTTTGTGTTCTGTTAATTCATCTCAAAGAATTACAGCTTTCCCCTCAAGAAGCCTTCCGCTAAGACTGTTTTTGAGGAATTTCCAAAGTGATATGTGGAAGCCCGTAGAGGGCTATGGTGAAAATGGCAATATCCAAAGATACTTACCGAAGAGAAGCTGTCTGAAAAACTGCTTTGTGTTCTGTTAGTTCATCTCACAGAGCTACAGCTTTTCCCTCAAGAAGCCGTTCATTAAGACTGTTTTGTGAAATTTGGAAAGTGATATTTGGAAACCCATAGAGGACTATGGTGAAAAAGGAAATATCTTCCGTTAAAAACTGGAAAGAAGCATTCTGAGAAAATGCCGTGTCTTCTGTTAATACGTCTCACTGAGTTACAGCTTTCCTCTCAAGAAGCCTTTCGCTAAGACTGTTTTTGTGGGATTTCCAAAGTGATATTTGGAAGCCAATAGAGGACTATGGTGAGAAAGGAAATATCCTCCGTTAAAAACTGGAAAGAAGATTTGTGAGAAAATGCTTTGTGTTCTGTTAATTCATCTCACAGTGTTAGAGCTTTCCCCTCAAGAAGCCTTTCGCTAAGACTGTTCTTGTGGAATTTGCAAAGTGATATTTGGAAGCCCAAAAGGGCTATGGTGAAAAAGGAAATATCCTCAGTTAAAAACTGGAAAGAAGCTTTCTGAAAAACTGCTTTGTGTTCAGTTAGTTCCTCTCACAGAGTTACAGCTTTCCCCTCAAGAAGACTTTCGCTAAGTCTGTTCATGTGGAATTTTCAAAGTGATAATTGGAATCCCATAGAGGGCTATGGTGAAAAAGGAAATATCCTAAATTAAAAACTGAAAAGTAGGTTTCTGAGAAAATGTTTTGTGTTCTGTTAATTCATCTTACAGAGTTACAGCTTTACCCTCAAGAAGCCTTTCGCTAAGACTTTTCTTCTGGAATTTGCAAAGTGATATTTGGAAACCCTATAGCCCTATGGCTAAAATGGAAATATCGTAAGATAAAAAACGAAAAGAAGGTTTCTGAGAAACTGCTTTGAATTCTTTTAATTCATCTTACAGTTTTACAGCTTTTATCTCCAGAATGCTTTCGCTAAGACTGTTCTTGTGGAATTTGCAAAATGTTTTTGGAAGCCCATAGAGGGCTCTGCTGAAAAAGGAAATATCCTAAGATAAAAACTGAAAAGAAGCTTTCTGAGAAACTGCTTTGTGTTCTGTTAATTCATCTCAGAGAGTTACAGCTTTCCCCTCAAGAAGTCTTTCACAAAGACTGTTCTTGTGTAATTTGCAAAGTGATATTTGGAAGACCATAGAGGGCTATGTTGAAAAAGGAAATATAGTAAGATAAAATCCGAAAAGAAGCTTTCTGAGAAACTGCTTTGTGTTCTGTTAATTCATCTCAAAGTGTCACAGATTTCCCCTCATGAGGCCGTTCACTAAGACTGTTCTTCTGAAATTTGGAAAGTGATATTTAGAATCTCATAGAGGGCAATGGTGAAAAAGGAAATATTTTCCGATAAAAACTGTAAAGAAGCTTTCTGATAAACTGCTTTGTGTTCTGTTAGTTCATCTCACAGAGTTACAGCTTTCCCTTCAAGAAGCAGTTCACTGAGACTATTCTTGTGAAATTTGCAAAGTGATATTAGAAAACTCCTAGAGGGCTATGGTGAAAAAGGAAATATCTTCCGTTAAAAACTTGAAAGAAGCTTTTTGAGAAACTGCCGTGTGTTCTGTTAAAGCATCTCATCGAGTTACAGCTTTCCCCTCAAGAAGGCTTTCGCTAAGACTGTTCTTGTGGGATTTGCAAAGTGATATTTGGAAGCCCATCGAGGGCTATGGGGAAAAAGGAAATATCTTTCGTTAAAAACTGGAAAGAAGATATCTGAGAAACTGCTTTGTGTTCTGTTAATTCATCTCACAGCGTTACAGTTTTCCCCTCCAGAAGTCTTTTGCTTCCACTGTTCTTGTGGAATTTGCATAGTGATATTTGGAATCCCATAGAGGGCTATGGTGAAAATGGAAATAACTTCAGTTAAAAAATGAAAAGAAGCTTTCCGAGAAACTGCTTTGTGTTCTGTTATTTCATCTCAAAGAGTTACAACTTTCCACTCAAGAAGCCTTCCACTAAGACTGTTTTTTAAGGAATTTCCAAAGTGGTATGTGGAAGCCCATAGAGGGCTATGGTGAAAATGGAAATATCGTAAGATACTTACCGAAAAGAAGCTGTCTGAAAAACTGCTTTGTGTTCTGTTAGTTCATCTCACAGAGCTACAGCTTTTCCCTCAAGAAGCCGTTCACTAAGACTGTTTTGTGAAATTTGCAAAGTGATATTTGGAAGCCCATAGAGGGCTAAGGTGAAAAGGGAAATATCTTCCGTTAAAAACTGGAAAGAACCATTCTGAGAAAATGCGGTGTGTTCTGTTAGTACATATCACCGAGCTACAGCTTTCCCCTCAGGAAGCCGTTCACTAAGACTGTTCTTGTGGAATTGCAAAATGATATTTGGAGGCACATAGAGGGCAATGGTGAAAAAGGAAACATCCTAAGATAAAAACTGAAAAGAAGCTTTCTGAGAAACTGCTTTGTGTTCTGTTAATTCAAGTTACAGTGTTACACTTTTACCTCAGGAAGACTTTCGCTAAGGCTGTTGTTGTGGAATTTACAAAGTGATATTTTGAAGCCCATAGAGGGCTATGGTGAAAAAGGAAATACCTTCAGTTAAAAACTGAAAAGAAGCTTTCTGAGAAACTGCTTTGTGTTCTGTTAATTCATCTCAAAGAGTTACTGCTTTTGCCTCAAGAATCCTTCCGCTAAGACTGTTTTTGTGGAATTTCCAAAGTCATATTTCGATGCCCATAGTAGGCTATGGTGAAAATGGAAATATCCTAAGATAAAAACCGAAAAGAAGCTGTATGAAAAGCTGCTTTGTGTTTTGTTAGTTCACTCACAGAGTTACAGCTTTCCCCTCAAGAAGCCGTTCACTAAGACTGTTTTGTGAAATTTCTAAGGTGATATTTGGAAGCCCATAGAGGCTAAGGTGAAAAAGGAAATATCTTCCGTTAAAAACTGGAAAGAACCATTCTGAGAAAATGCGGTGTGTTCTGTTAGTACATATCACCAAGGTACAGCTTTCATCTCAAGAAGCCTTTCGCTAAGACTGTTCTTGTGGGATTTCCAAAGTGATATTTGGAAGCCCATAGAGGGCTATAGTGAAAAAGGAAATATCTTCAGTTAAATACTGGAAAGAAGCTTTCTGAGAGACTGCTTTGTGTTCTGTTAATTCATCTCACAGAGTTACAGCTTCCCCCGTCAAGAAGCCTTTCGCTAAGACTGTTCTTGTGGAATTTGCAAAGTCATATTTGGAAGCCCATAGAGGACTATGGTGAAAAAGGAACTATCTTCCGTTAAAAACTGGAAAGAAGATTTGTGAGAAACTGCTTTGTGTTCTGTTAATTCAACTCACAGTGTTACAGATTTCCCCTTCAGAAGCCTTTCGATAAGACTGTTCTTCTGGAATTTGCAAAGTGATATTTGGAAGCCCATGGAGGGCTATGGTGAAAAGGGAAATAACTTCCGTTAAAAACTGGAAAGAAGCTTATTGAGAAACTGCCGTGTGTTCTGTTAATACATCTCACCGAGTTACAGCTTTCCCCTCAAGAAGCCTTTCTATAAGACTGTTCTTGTGGAATTTGCAAAGTGATACTTGGAAGCCCAGATAGGGCTATTTTGAAAAAGGAAATATCCTAAGATAAAAACCGAAAAGAAGCTGTCTGAGAAACTGCTTTGTGTTGTGTTAGTTCATCTCACAGTGTTACAGCTTTCCCCTCAAGAAACCCTTCACTAAGACTGTTCTTGTGAAATTTGCAAAGTGATATTTGTAATCCCATAGAGGACTTTGGTGAAAAAGGAAATATCTTTCGTTAAAAACTGGAAAGAAGATTTCTGAGAAACTGCTTTGTGTTCTGTTAATTCATCTCACAGAGTTACAGTTTTTCCCTCCAGAAGTTTTTCGCTAACACTGTTCTGGTGGAATTTGCAAAGTGATATTTTGAAGCCCATAGTGGACTATGGTGAAAAAGGAAATATCTTCAGCTAAAAACTGGAAAGAACCTTTCTGAGAAACTGCTTTGTGTTCCGTTAATTAATCTCACAGAGTTACAGCTTTCCTATCATGAAGCCGATCACTAAGACTTTTCTTTTGGAATATGCAAAGTGATAGTTGGAAGCCCATAGAGGGCAACGGTGAAAAAGGAAATATCCTAAGACAAAAACTGAAAAGAAGCTTTCTGAGAAACTGCTTTGTGTTCTGTTAGTTCGTCACCAGAGTTACAGCTTTCCCCTCAAAAAGCCTTTCGCTAAGACTGTTCTTGTGGAATTAGCAAAGTGAAATTTGGAAGCCCATTGAGGGCTATGATGAAAAAGAAAATTTCTTCCATTAAAAACCGAAAAGAAGATTTCTGAGAAACTGCTTCGTGTTTTGTTAGTTCATCTCACACAATTACAGCTTTGCTCCCAGAAGCCTTTCGCTAAGACTGTTCTTGTGGAATTTGCAAAGTGATCTTAGAAGCCCGTAGAGGACTATGGGGAAAAAGGAAATAACTTACGTTAAAAATTGGAAAGAAGCTTTTTGAAAAACTGACGTGTGTTCTGTTAAAACATCTCACCATGTTACAGCTTTCACCTCAAGAAGCCTTTCGCTAAGACTGTTCTTGTGGGATTTGGAAAGTGATATTTGGAAGCCCATAGAGGGCTGTGGTGAAAAAGGAAATATCTTTCGTTAAAAACTTGAAAGAAGATTTCTGAGAAACAACATTGTGTTCTGTTAATTCATCTCACCGGGTTACAGCTTTTCTCTCTAGAAGCCTTTTGCTAACACTGTTCTTGTGGAATTTGCAAAGTGATATTTGGAAGCCCGTATAGGGCTATGTTGAAAAAGGAAATATCTTCAGTTAAAAACTGGAAAGAAACTTTCTGAGAAACTGCTGTGTGTTCTGTTAATTCTTCTCAAAGAATTAGAGCTTTACCCTGAAGACACCTTCCGCTAAGACTGTTATTGTGGAATTTGCAAAGTGATAATTGGAAGCCCATGGATGGCTATGGTGAAAAAGGAAATATCCTAAGTTAAAAACCGAGAAGAAGCTTTCTGAGAAACTGCTTTGTGTTCTGTTAGTTAATCTCAAAGTCTTACCGCTTTCCCCTCAAGAAGCCATTCAGTAAGACTGTTCTTGTGAAATTTTCAAAATGATATTAGGAAGCCCATAGTGGGCTATGGTGAAAAAGGAAATATCTTCCCTTAAAAACTAGAAAGAAGCACTCTGAGAAACTGCCGCATGTTATGTTAATATATCTCACCGAGTTACAGCTTTCTCCACAAGAAGTCTTTCGCTAAGACTGTTCCTGTGGGATTTGCATAGTGATATTTGGAAGCCCATAGAGGGCTATGGTGATAAAGGAAATATCCTAAGATAAAAAGTGGAAACAAGATTTCTGAGAAACTGCTATGTGTTCTGTTAATTCATCTCACAGAATTACAGCTTTGCTCTCCAGAAGCCTTTCGCTAAGACTATTTTTGTGGAATTTGCAAAGTGATCTAGGAAGCCTATAGAGGGCTATGGTGAAAAAGGAAATATCTTTAGTTAAAAACTGGAAAGAAGCTTTATGAGAAACTGCTTTGTGTTCTGTTTATTCATCTCACCGATTTACAGCTTTCCCCTCAAGAAGCCGTTCACTAATACTGTTCTTGTGGAATTTGCAAAGTGATATTTGGAAGCCCAGAGAGAGCTACGGTAAAAAAGGAAATATCTTCCGTTAAAAACTGGAAAGAAGATTTCTAAGAAACTGCTTTGTGTTCTGTTAATTCATCTCACAGAGTTACAGCTTTCCCCTCCAGAAATCTTTGGCTAAGACTGTTCTTGTGCAATTTCCAAAGTGATATTTCGAAGTCCATGGAGGGCTATGGTGAAAAAGGAAATGCCCTAAGATAAAAACTGAAAGGAAGCTTTCTGAGCAACTGCTTCGTTTTCTGTTAAATCAACTCACAGAGTTACAGCTTTCCCGTCAAGAAGCCTGTTGCTAAGGCTGTTTTTGTGGAATTTGCAAAGTGATATTTGGAAGCCCATAGATGGCTATGGTGAAAATGGAAATATCCTAAGATAAAAATCGAAAAGAAGCTTTCTGAGAAACTGCCTTGTGTTCTGCTAGTTCATCTCACAGAGTTACAGCTTTACCCTCAAGAAACCGATCACTGAGACTGTTCTTGTGAAATTTGCAAAATGATATTGGAAGCCCGTAGAGGGCTATGGTGAAAAAGGAAATGTCTTCAGTTTAAAACTGGAAAGAATCTTTCTGAGAAACTACTTTGTGTTCTCTTAATTCAACTCACAGAGTTACAGCTTTCTCTTAAAGAAGCCTTACACTAAGACTGTTCTTGTGGAATTTGCAAAGTGATATTTGGAGCCCTTAGAAGGCTATGGTGAAAAAGGAAATATCCTAATATAAAAACTGAACAGCAGCTTTCTGAGAAACTGCTTTGTGTACTGTTAATTCATCTCACAGAGTTACAGCTTGTCCCTGCAGAATCCTTTGGCTAAGACTGTTCTTGTGGAATTTGCAAAGAGAAATTTCGAAGCCCATAGAGGGCTATGGTGAAAAAGGGAATATCTTCCGTTAAAAACCGAAAAGAAGCTTTCTGAGAAACTGCTTTGTGTTCTGTTAGTTCATCTCACAGAGTTTGAGCTTTCCCCTCAAGAAGCCGTTCACTAAGACTCTTCTTGTGCAATTTGCAAATTCATATTTGGTAACCCATCGAGGGTTATGGTGAAAAAGTAAATATCTCCCGTTAAAAAGGGGAAAGAAGCTTTCTGAGAAACTGGCGTGTTTTCTGTTAATACATCTCACCGAATTAGAGCTTTCCCCTCAAGAAGCCTTTCGCTAAGACTGTTCTTGTGGAATTTGCAAGGTGATATTTGGAAGACCATAGAGGGCTATGGTGAAAAAGGAAATAGCCTAAGATAGAAACTGAAAAGAAGCTTTCTGAAAAACTGCTTTGTGTTCTGTTGATTCATCTCAAAGGGTTAGAGATTTCCCCTTAAGAAGCCTCTCGCTAAGACTGTTCTTGTGGAATTTGGAAAGTGATATTCGGAAGCCCATAGAGTGCTATACTGAAAATGGAAATATCCTAAGAGAAAAACGGAAAAGAAGTTTTCTGAGAAACTGCCTTGTGTTCTGTTAGTTCATCTCATTGAGTTACAGCTTTACCCTCAAGAAGCCGTTCATTAAGACAGTTCTTGTGAAATTTGCCAAGTGATATTTGGAAGCCCATAGAGGGCTATAGTGAAAAAGGAAATACCTTCAATTTAAAACTAGAAAGCAGCTTTCTGAGAAACTGCTTTGTGTTCTGTTAATTCATCTCAGAGTGTTACAGCTTTCCCCTCCAGAAGCCTGTCGCTAAGACTGTTCCTGTGGAACTTCCAAAGTGATATTTGGAAGCCCTTAGAGGGCTATGGTGAAAAAGGAATATCTTCCGTTAAAAACTGGAAAGAAGATTTCTGAGAAACTGCTTTGTGTTCTGTTAATTCATCTCACAGAGTTACAGCTTTCCCCTCAAGAAGCCTTTCGTTAAGACTGTTCTTGTGGAATTTGCAAAGTGATATTTGGAAGCCCATAGAAGGCTACGGTGAAAAAGGAAATATCTTCAGTTAAAAACTGGAAAAAACTATCTGAGAAACTACTCTGTGCTCTGTTAACTCAGCACACAGAGTTACACCTTTCCCCTCAAGAAGCCTTTCACTAAGGCTGTTGTTGTGTAATTTGAAAAGTGATATTTGGAAGCCCATAGAGGGCTTTCGTGAAAAAGGAAATATCTTCAGTTAAAAGCTGTAAAGTAGCTTTCTGAGAAACTGCTTTTTGTTCTGTTAATTCAAGTCACAGATTTACAGCTTTGCCCTCAAGAAGCCTTCCGCTAAGACTGTCCTTGTAGTATTTACAAAGTGATATTTGGAAGCCCACAGAGTGTAATCGTGAAAATGGAAATATCATAAGATCAAAAAAGAACAGTAGCTTTCTGTGAAACTGCTTTGTGTTCTGTTAGTTCATCTCACAGAGTTACAACTTTCCACTCAAGTAGCTGTTCACTGAGACTGTTCTGGTGTAATTTGCAAAGAATTATTTGGAAGCCCGTAGAGGGCTATGGTTAAAAAGGAAATATCTTACGTTAAAAACTGGAAAGAAGCTTTCTGAGAAACTGCCGTGTGTTCGCGTAATACATCTCATCAAGATACAGCTTTACCTCAAGTAGCCTTTCACTAAGACTATTCTTGTGGAAATTGCAAAGTGATATTTGGAAGCCCATAGAGGGCTATGATGAAAGAGGAAATCTCCTTAGAAAAAAACTGAAAAGAAGCTTTCTGAGAAACTGCTTTGTGTTCTGTTAATTCATTTCACAGAGTTACAGCTTTCCCCTCAAGAAGCCGTTCAATAGGACTGTTCTTGTGAAATTTGCAAAGTGATATTTGGAAGCCCCTTGAGGGCTATGGTGAAAAAGGAAATATCTTCACTTAAAAACCGGAAAGAAGCTTTCTGAGAAACTGCTTTGTGTTCTGTTAATTCATCTCACAAAGTTACAGCTGTCCTCACAGATGCCTTTGGCTAATACTGTTCTTGTGGAATTTGCAAAGTGATATTTGGCAGCCCATAGAGAGCTATGGTGAAAAACGAAATAACTTCTGTTAAAAACTGGAAAGAAACTTTCTGAGAAACTGCTTTGTTTTTTGTTAATTCATCTCAGAGAGTTACAGCTTTCCCCTCAAGAAGCCTTTCGCTAAGACTGTTCTTGTGGAAATTGCAAGGTGATATTTGGAAGCCCATAGAGGGCTATGATGAAAGAGGAAATATCCTTAGAAAAAAACTGAAAAGAAGCTTTCTGAGAAACTGCTTTGTGTTCTGTAAATTCATCTCACAGTGTTACAGCTTTTTCCTCAAGAAGCCTTTCGTTAAGACTGTTCTTGTGGGATTTGCAAAGTGATATTTGGAAGCCCATAGAGGGCAATGGTGAAAAAGGAAATATCTCCGGTAAAAAACTGGAAAGAAGCTTTCTGAAAAACTGCTTTGTGTTCTGTAAATTCATCTCACAGAGTTACAGATTTCCCCTGAAGAAGACTTTCGCTAAGACTGTGCTTGTGGAATTTTCAAAGTGATATTTGGAAGCCCATAGAGGGCCATGGTGAAAAAGGAAATATCTTCTGTGAAAAACTGAAAAGAAACTTTCTGATAAATTGTTTTGTGTTCTGTTAATTCATCTCACAGAGTTACAGCTTTCCCCTAAAGAAGCCGTTCACTGAGACTGTTCTTGTGGAATTTGCAAAGTGATATTGGAAGCCCATAGAGGATTATGGCGAAAAAGGTAATTGCCTAAGATAAAAAAAGAAAAGAAGCTTTCTGAGAAACTGCATTGTATTCTCTTAATTCATCTCACATAGTTATAGCTTTCGCCACAAGAAGCCAATCAATAAGACTGTTCCTGTGGAATTTGTAAGGTGATATTTGGAAGCCGTTAGAAGTCTATGCAGAAAAAGGAAATATCTTCCGTTAAAAACTGGATAGAAGCTTTCTGAGAAAATGCTTTGTGTTCTGTTAATTCATCTCACAGAGTTATAGCTTTTCCCTCAAGAAGCCGTTCACTAAGACTGTTCTTGTGGAATTTGCAAAGTGATATTTGGAAGCCCATAGAGGGCTATGGTGAAAAAGGAAATATGCTAAGATAGAAACTGAAAAGAAGCTCTCTGAGAAACTGCCTTGCGTTCTGTTAATTGATCTTACAGAGTTACAGCTTTCCCTTCAATAAGCCTTTCGCTAAGACTCTCCTTGTGGAATTTGCAAAGTGATATTTGGAAGCCCATAGAGGGCTATGGTGAAAAAGGAAATACCTTCAGTTAACAACTGGAAAGAAGCTTTCTGAGAAACTGCTTTGTGTTCTGCTAATTCATCTCACAGAGTCACAGCTTTCTCCTCAAGAAAACTTTCGCTAAGACTGTTCTTGTGGAATTTGCAGAGATATTAGGAAACCCATAGAAGTCTATAGTGAAAAAGGAAATAATTTCCGTTAAAAAATGAAAACAAGATTTTTGAAAAACTGCCTTGGGATCTTTTAATACATCTCACAGATTTACACCCTTCCCCTCAAGAAGCCTTTCCCTAAGACTGTCCTTGTGGAATTTGCAAAGTGATATTTGGAAGCCCATAGAGGGCTATGGTGAAAAAGGAAATATCCTAAGACAAAAACTGAAAAGACGTTTTCTGAGAAACTTCTTAGTGTTGTGTTAATTCATCTCACAGAGTTACAGCTTTCCTCTGAAGAAGCCATTCACTAAGACTGTTCTTGTGGAATTTTCAAATTGATATTTGGAAGCCCATTGAGGGCTATGGTGAAAAAAGAAATATTCTGAGATAATAACAGGAAAGAAGCTTTCTGAGAAACTGCTTTTTATTCTGTTATTTCTTTTCACAGGGTTACAGCTTTCACCTCAAGAAGCCTTTCGCTAAGACTGTTCTTGTGGAATTTGCAAAGTGATATTTGGAAGCCCATAGAGGGCTACGGTGAAAAAGGAATTATCTTTCGTTAAAAACTGTAAAGAAGCTTTCTGGAAACTCTTTTGTGTTCCGTTAATTCATCACACAGAGTTACAGCCTTCTCCTCAAGAAGCCTTTCGCTAAGACTCTTCTTGTGGAATTTACAAAGTGATATTTGGAAGCCCATACTGGGTAAGGTGAAAAAGGAAATATTTTCCGTTAAAAAATGAATAGAAGATTTCTGAGAAACTGCTTTGGGTTCTTTTAATTCATCTCACAGAGTTACACTTTTCTTGTTAAGAAGCCTTTCCCTAAGACTGTTATTGTGGAATTTGAAAAGTGATATTTGGAATTCCACAGAGGGCTATGGTGAAACAGGAATTATCCTCCGTAAAACCTGGAAAGAATCTTTCTGAGAAACTGTTTTGTCTTCTGTTAATTCATCTCTCAGAGTTACAGCTTTCCTCTCAAGAAGTCTTTCACGAAGGCTGTTCTTGTTAAATTTTCAAAGTGATATTTGGAAGCCCATAGAGGGCTATGGTGAAATAGGAAATATCTTCAGTTAAAAACTGAAAAGAAGCTTTCTGAGAATCTGCTCTTTGTTCTGTTGATTCATCTCAGAGAGTTACATCTTTCTCCTCAAGAAGCCTTTCGCTAGGACTGTTCTTGTGGAATTTGCAATTTGGAAGCCCATAGAGAGCTATGGTGAAAAAGGAAATATCTCTAGTTGAAAACTGGAAAGAAGATTTCTGAGAAACTTTTTTGTGTTCTGTTCTTTCATCTCACAGAGTTTCAGCTGTCTCCGCAAGAAGCCTTTCGCTAAGACTGTTGTTGTGGAATTTACAAAGTGATATTTGAAAGCCTAAAGAAGTCTATGGTGAAAAAGGAAATATCTTCAGTTAAAAACTGGAAAGAAGCTTTCTGAGAAAATGCTTTGTGTTCTGTTAATTCATCTCACAAAGTTACAGCTGTCCTCACAGATGCCTTTGGCTAATACTGTTCTTGTGGAATTTGCAAAGTGATATTTGGCAGCCCATAGAGAGCTATGGTGAAAAACGAAATAACTTCTGTTAAAAACTGGAAAGAAACTTTCTGAGAAACTGCTTTGTTTTTTGTTAATTCATCTCAGAGAGTTACAGCTTTCCCCTCAAGAAGCCTTTCGCTAAGACTGTTCTTGTGGAAATTGCAAGGTGATATTTGGAAGCCCATAGAGGGCTATGATGAAAGAGGAAATATCCTTAGAAAAAAACTGAAAAGAAGCTTTCTGAGAAACTGCTTTGTGTTCTGTAAATTCATCTCACAGTGTTACAGCTTTTTCCTCAAGAAGCCTTTCGTTAAGACTGTTCTTGTGGGATTTGCAAAGTGATATTTGGAAGCCCATAGAGGGCAATGGTGAAAAAGGAAATATCTCCGGTAAAAAACTGGAAAGAAGCTTTCTGAAAAACTGCTTTGTGTTCTGTAAATTCATCTCACAGAGTTACAGATTTCCCCTGAAGAAGACTTTCGCTAAGACTGTGCTTGTGGAATTTTCAAAGTGATATTTGGAAGCCCATAGAGGGCCATGGTGAAAAAGGAAATATCTTCTGTGAAAAACTGAAAAGAAACTTTCTGATAAATTGTTTTGTGTTCTGTTAATTCATCTCACAGAGTTACAGCTTTCCCCTAAAGAAGCCGTTCACTGAGACTGTTCTTGTGGAATTTGCAAAGTGATATTGGAAGCCCATAGAGGATTATGGCGAAAAAGGTAATTGCCTAAGATAAAAAAAGAAAAGAAGCTTTCTGAGAAACTGCATTGTATTCTCTTAATTCATCTCACATAGTTATAGCTTTCGCCACAAGAAGCCAATCAATAAGACTGTTCCTGTGGAATTTGTAAGGTGATATTTGGAAGCCGTTAGAAGTCTATGCAGAAAAAGGAAATATCTTCCGTTAAAAACTGGATAGAAGCTTTCTGAGAAAATGCTTTGTGTTCTGTTAATTCATCTCACAGAGTTATAGCTTTTCCCTCAAGAAGCCGTTCACTAAGACTGTTCTTGTGGAATTTGCAAAGTGATATTTGGAAGCCCATAGAGGGCTATGGTGAAAAAGGAAATATGCTAAGATAGAAACTGAAAAGAAGCTCTCTGAGAAACTGCCTTGCGTTCTGTTAATTGATCTTACAGAGTTACAGCTTTCCCTTCAATAAGCCTTTCGCTAAGACTCTCCTTGTGGAATTTGCAAAGTGATATTTGGAAGCCCATAGAGGGCTATGGTGAAAAAGGAAATACCTTCAGTTAACAACTGGAAAGAAGCTTTCTGAGAAACTGCTTTGTGTTCTGCTAATTCATCTCACAGAGTCACAGCTTTCTCCTCAAGAAAACTTTCGCTAAGACTGTTCTTGTGGAATTTGCAGAGATATTAGGAAACCCATAGAAGTCTATAGTGAAAAAGGAAATAATTTCCGTTAAAAAATGAAAACAAGATTTTTGAAAAACTGCCTTGGGATCTTTTAATACATCTCACAGATTTACACCCTTCCCCTCAAGAAGCCTTTCCCTAAGACTGTCCTTGTGGAATTTGCAAAGTGATATTTGGAAGCCCATAGAGGGCTATGGTGAAAAAGGAAATATCCTAAGACAAAAACTGAAAAGACGTTTTCTGAGAAACTTCTTAGTGTTGTGTTAATTCATCTCACAGAGTTACAGCTTTCCTCTGAAGAAGCCATTCACTAAGACTGTTCTTGTGGAATTTTCAAATTGATATTTGGAAGCCCATTGAGGGCTATGGTGAAAAAAGAAATATTCTGAGATAATAACAGGAAAGAAGCTTTCTGAGAAACTGCTTTTTATTCTGTTATTTCTTTTCACAGGGTTACAGCTTTCACCTCAAGAAGCCTTTCGCTAAGACTGTTCTTGTGGAATTTGCAAAGTGATATTTGGAAGCCCATAGAGGGCTACGGTGAAAAAGGAATTATCTTTCGTTAAAAACTGTAAAGAAGCTTTCTGGAAACTCTTTTGTGTTCCGTTAATTCATCACACAGAGTTACAGCCTTCTCCTCAAGAAGCCTTTCGCTAAGACTCTTCTTGTGGAATTTACAAAGTGATATTTGGAAGCCCATACTGGGTAAGGTGAAAAAGGAAATATTTTCCGTTAAAAAATGAATAGAAGATTTCTGAGAAACTGCTTTGGGTTCTTTTAATTCATCTCACAGAGTTACACTTTTCTTGTTAAGAAGCCTTTCCCTAAGACTGTTATTGTGGAATTTGAAAAGTGATATTTGGAATTCCACAGAGGGCTATGGTGAAACAGGAATTATCCTCCGTAAAACCTGGAAAGAATCTTTCTGAGAAACTGTTTTGTCTTCTGTTAATTCATCTCTCAGAGTTACAGCTTTCCTCTCAAGAAGTCTTTCACGAAGGCTGTTCTTGTTAAATTTTCAAAGTGATATTTGGAAGCCCATAGAGGGCTATGGTGAAATAGGAAATATCTTCAGTTAAAAACTGAAAAGAAGCTTTCTGAGAATCTGCTCTTTGTTCTGTTGATTCATCTCAGAGAGTTACATCTTTCTCCTCAAGAAGCCTTTCGCTAGGACTGTTCTTGTGGAATTTGCAATTTGGAAGCCCATAGAGAGCTATGGTGAAAAAGGAAATATCTCTAGTTGAAAACTGGAAAGAAGATTTCTGAGAAACTTTTTTGTGTTCTGTTCTTTCATCTCACAGAGTTTCAGCTGTCTCCGCAAGAAGCCTTTCGCTAAGACTGTTGTTGTGGAATTTACAAAGTGATATTTGAAAGCCTAAAGAAGTCTATGGTGAAAAAGGAAATATCTTCAGTTAAAAACTGGAAAGAAGTTTTCTGAGAAAATGCTTTGTGTTCTGTTAATGCATCTCACAGAGTTACAGCTTTCCCTTGAAGAAGCCTTTCGCTAAGACTGCTTTGTGGAATTTGCAAACTGATATTTGGAAGCCCTTAGAGTGATAGGGTGAAAAAGGAAATATCCTAAGATAAAAACTGAAAATAAGCTTTCTGAGGAACTGCTTTCTGTTCTGTTAATTCAACTCAGAGATTTACAGCTTTCCGTTCAAGAAGCCTTTCTCAAAGACTGTTCTTTTGCAATTGGCAAAGAGATATTTGGAAGCCCAGAGAGCGCTATGGTGCATACGGAAATATCCTAAGATAAAAACCGAAAAAAAGCTTTCTGAGAAACTGCTTTGTGTTCTGTTAATTCATCTAAGAGAGTTACAGCTTTCTCCTCAAGAAGCCCTTTGCTAAGACGGTTCTTGTGAAATTTGCAAACTGATATATTGAAGCCCATAGAAGGCTATGGTAATGAAGGAAATAACTTCCGTTAAAAACTGGAAAGAAGCTTTCTGAGAAACTACTTTGTGTTCTCTTAATTCATCTTACACTGTTACAGCTTTCCCTTCAAGTAGCCTTCCCCTAAGACTGTTCTTGTGGAAGGTGCAAAGTAATATTTGGAAGCCCTTAGAGAGCTATGGTGAAAAAGAAAATATCGTAACATAAAAACCGAAAAGATGCTTTCTGAAAAACTGCACTGTGTTCTCTTAATTCATCTCACAGTGTTATAGCTTTCCCCTAAAGAAGCCGTTCACTAAGACTGTTCTTCTGGAATTTGCAAAGTGATATTTCGAAGCCCATAGAGGGATATGGTGAAAAAGGAAATCTCTTCCGTTAAAAACTGGAAAGAAGCATTCTGAGTAATGGCTTTGTTCTCTGTTAATTAATCTCACAGAGCTACAGCTTTCCCCTCTGGAAGCCTTTCGCTAAGACTGTTCTTGTGGAAGTTTCAAAGTGATATTTGGAAGCCCATAGACGGATACGGTGAAAAAGGAAATATCTTCCGTTAAAAACTGGAGACAAGCTTTATGATGAACTGTTTGTGTTCTGTTAATTCAACTCACGGAGTTACAGCTTTCCCCTAAAAAGCCTTTCTCAAGAAGCCCTTCGCTAAGGCTGTTCTTGTGGAATTTGCAAAGTGATATTTGGAAGCCCATAGAGGGATATGGTGAAAAAGAAAATATCTTCCGATATAAACTGGAAAGAAGCTTTCTGAGAAACTGCTTTGTGTTCTATTAATTCATCTCACAGAGTTACAGTTTTCCCTTCAAGAAGACTTTCCCTAAGACAGTTCTTGTGGAATTTGCAAAGTGATATTTGGAAGCCCATAGAGGGCTATGCTGAAAAAGGAAATATCTTCCGTTAAAAACTGGAAAGAAGATTTCTGAGAAATTGCTGTGGTTGCTGATAATTCATCTCACAGACTTACAGCTTTCCCTTTAAGAAGCCTTTTGCTAAGACTGTTCTTGTGGAATTTGCAAAGTGATATTCGGAAGCCCATAGAGGGCTATGGTGGAAAAGGAAATATCTTCCGTTAAAAACTGGAAAGAAGTTTTCTGAGAAACTGCTTTGCGTTCTGTTACTTCATCTCACAGAGTTACAGCTTTCCTCTCAAGAAGCCGTTCAGTAAGACTGTTCTTGTGATATTTGCAAAGTGATATTTGGAAGCCCTTAGATGGCAATGGTGAAAAAGGAAATATCTTCTGTTAAAAAGTGGAGAGAAGCTTTCTGAAAAACAGTTTTGTGTCTGTTAATTCATATTACAATTTAAGCTTTCTCCTCCAAAAGCCTTTCGCTAAGACTGTTCTTGTGGAACTTGAAATGTGATATTTGGAAACCCATAGAGGGCTATGGTGAAAAAGGAAATATCTTCCGTTAAAAACTTGAAAGAAGATTTCTGAGAAACTGCTTTTTTTTTTTTTTTGTTAATTGATCTCAAAGAGTTACAGATTTCCCCTCAAGAAGTATTTCCCTAAGACTGTTCTTGTGGAATTTGCAAAGTGATATTTGGAAGCCCATAGGGGGCTCTGGCGAAAAAGAAAATATCCTAAGATAAAAACCGAAAGGAAGCTTCCTGAGAAACTGCACTGTGTTCTCTTAAATCATCTCACAGAGTTATAGCTTTCCCCTCAAGAAGCCGTTCACTGAAACTGTTCTTGTGGAATTTGCAAAGTGATATTTGGAAGCCCATAGAGGGATATGGTGAAAAGAAAATATCTTCCGTTAAAAACCGGAAAGAAACTTTCTGATTAACTGCTTTGTGGTCTGTTAGTTCATCTAACAAAGCTACAGATTTCCCCTCAAGAAGCCTTTCGCTAAGACTGTTCTTGTGGAAGTTTCAAAGTGATATTTGCAGTCCTATAGAGGGATATGGTGAAAAAGGAAATATTTTCCCTTAAAAACTGGAAAGCAGCTTTCTGAGTAACTGCTTTGTGGTCTGTTAATTCATCTCACAGAGCTACAGTTTCCCCTCAAGAAGCCTTTCGCTAAGACTGTTCTTGATGAATTTGCAAAGTGACATTTGTAAACCCATACAGGGCTATGCTGACAAAGGAAATATCCTACGATTAAAACTGAAAAGAAGCTTTCCGAGAAACTGCTTTGTGTTATGTTAATTCATCTCACATAGTTACAGCTTTCCCCTCAAGAAGCCTTTCGCTAATACTGTTCTTGTGTAATTTGCAAAGTGATATTTGGAAGGCCATAGGGGGCTATGGTGAAAATGGAAATATCATAAGATAAAAACCGAAAATAAGCTTTCTGAGAAACTGCTTTGTGTTCTGTTAATTCATCTCAGAGAGTTACAGCTTTCTCCTCAAGAAGCCTTTCTCTAAGACTGTTCTTGTGAAATTTGTAAAGTGATGTTTGGAATCCCATAGAGGGCTAAGGTGAAAAAGGAAATAACTTTCGTTAAAAGCTGGAAAGAAGATTTCTGAGAAACTGCTTTGTGATCTGTTAGTTCAACTCACAGAGTTACAGCTTTCCCGTCAAGAAGCTGTTCACTAAGACTGTTTTTGTGAAATTAGCAAAGTGATATTTGGAAGCCCATAGAGGGCTATGGTGAAATAGGAAATATCCTAGGATAAAAACTGAAAATAAGCTTTCTGAGAAACTGCTTTGTGTTCTGTTAATTCATCTCAAAGAGTTACAGCTTTCTGCCAACGAAGATTTTCGCTAAGGCTGTTCTTGTGGAATTTTCACAGTGATATTTGAAAGCCCATAGAGGGCTATGGTGAAAAAGAAAAAAATCTTCCGTTAAAAACTGAAAAGAATATTTCTGAGAAACTGTTTTGTGTCTGTTAATTCATCTTACAGATTTACATCGTTCTCCTCAAAAAGACTTTCTCTAAGACTGTTCTTGTGGAATTTCAAATGTGATATTTGGAAGCCCTTAGAGGGCTCTGGTGAAAAAGAAAATATCTTCTGTTAAAAACTTGAGAGAAGATTTCTGAGAATCTACTTTATGTTTTCTTGAATGATCTCACATAGTTACAGCTTTACACTCAAGAAGGCTTTCCCTAAGACTGTTCTTGTGGAATTTGCAAAGTGATATTTGGAAGTCCATAGAGAGCTGTGGCAAAAAAGAAAATATCTTCCGTTAAAAACTGAAAAGAAGATTTCTGAGAAACTGCTTTGTGTTTGTTAATTCATCTCACAAAGTTACAGCTTTCCCCTAAAGAATCCTTTCCCCAAGACTGTTTTTGTGGAATTTGAAAGTGATTTTTGGAAGCCCTTAGAGGGCTATGGTGAAAAAGGAAATATCTTAAGATAAAAACGGAAAAGAGGCTTTCTGAGAAACAGTTTTGTGTTCTGTTAATTCATCGCACAGAGTTTCAGCTTTCCCCTCAAGAAGCCTTTATCTAAGACGGTTCTTGTGGAATTTTCAAAGTGATATTTGGAAGCCCATAGAAGGCTACGGTGAAAAAGCAAATATCCTAAGATAAAAACTGGAAAGAAACTTTCTGAGAAACAGTTTTGTGTCTGTTAATTCATCTAACAGATTTACAGCTTTCTCCTCAAAAAACCTTTCGCTAAGACTGCTCTTGTGGAACATGAAATGTGGTATTTGGAAACCCATAGAGGGCTATGGTGAAAAAGGAAATACCATCCGTTAAAAACTTGAAAGAAGATTTCTGAGAAACTGCCTTGTGTTTGTTAATTGATCTCAGAGAGTTACAGCTTTTCACTCAAGAAGTCTTTCCCTAAGACTGTTCTTGTGGGATTTGCAAAGTGATATTTGGAAGCCCATAGGGGGCTCTGGCGAAAAAGAAATTATCCTAAGATAAAAACCAAAAGGAAGCTTTCTGAGAAACTGCACTGTGTTCTCTTAATTAATCTCAC
Organism: Chlorocebus sabaeus; assembly: GCF_047675955.1. NCBI lineage: Eukaryota > Metazoa > Chordata > Mammalia > Primates > Cercopithecidae > Chlorocebus > Chlorocebus sabaeus. The sequence goes on along the minus strand of NW_027327682.1, from coordinate 84,419 downwards.
AGAGTTATATCTTCCCCTCAAGAAGCCGTTCACTAAGACTGGTCTTGTGGAATTTGCAAAGAGATATTTGGAAGCCCATTGAGGGATATGGTGAAAAGAAAATATCTTCCGTTAAAAACTTGAAAGAAACTTTCTCATTAACTGCTTTGTTGTCTATTAATTCATCTAACAAAGCTACAGATTGCCCCTCAAGAAGCCTTTCGCTAAGACTGTTCTTGTGGAAGTTTCAAAGTAATATTTGGAATCCCATAGAGGTATGTGGTGAAAAAGGAAATATCTTCCGTTAAAAACTGGAAAGAAGCTTTCTGGAAACTGTTTTGTGTTCTGTTAATTCATCTCACAAAGGTACAGCTTTCTCCTCAAGAAGTCTTTTGCTAAGACTGTTCCTGTGGAATTTCCAAAGTAATATTTGGAAGCCCTTAGATGGCTATGGTGAAAAGGGAAATATCCTAAGATAAAAACCGAAAAGAAGCTTTCTGAGAAACTGCTTTGTGTTCTGTTAGTTCATCTCCTAGAGTTACAGCTTTCCCCTCAAGAAGCCTTTCTCTAAGACTGTTCTTGTGGAATTTGCAAACCGATATTTGGGAGCCCATAGAGGGCTATGATGAACAATGAAATATCTTCCGTGAAAAACTGGAAAGAAACTTTCTGCGAGACTGCTTTGTGTTCTGTTAATTCATCTCACAGAGTTACAGCTTTCCTCTCAGGAAGACTTTTGCTAAGACCGTTCTTGTGGAATTTGCAAAGTGATATTTGGAAGCCCATAGAGCCCTATAGTGAAAAAGGAAATATCCTAAGATAAAAACTGAAAAGAAGCTTTCTGAGAAAGTGCTTTGTGTTCTCTTAATTCATCTCACAGAGTTAGAGCTTTCCCCTCAAAAAGCCTTTCTCCAAGACTGTTCTTCTGGAGTTTGAAAAGAGATATTTGGGAGCCCATAGAGGGCTATGGTGCAAAAGGAAATATCTTCCGTTAAAAACTGGAAAGAGTCTTTCTGAGAAACCACTTTTTGTTCTGTTAATCCATCTCACAGAGTTACAGCTTTCTCCTCAAGAAGCCTTTCGATAAGACTGTTCTTGTGAAATTTTCAATTTATGTTTGGAAGCCCTTAGAGGGCTGTGGTGAAAAAGGAAATATACCAAAAAAAAAAACTGAAAAGAAGCTTTCTGAGAAACTGTTTGTGTTCTGCTAATTCATCTCACAGAGTTACAGCTTTCCCCTCAAGAAGCCATTCACTAGACAGTTCTTGTAAATCTTGCAAACTGATATTTGGAAGCCCAAAGAGGGCTATGGTGAAAAAGGAAATATCTTCCGTTAAGAACTGGAAAGAAGCTTTCTGGAAACTGTTTTGTGTTCTGTTAATACATCTCACCATGTTACAGCTTTCTCCTCAAGAAAACTTTCGCTAAGACTGTTCTTGTGGAATTTGCAAAGTGATATTTTGAAACCCATAGAGGTCTATTGTGAAAAAGGAAATATTTTCCGTTAAAAAATGAAATCAAGTTTTCTGAAAAACTGCCTTGGGTTCTTTTAATTCATTTCACAGAGTTACACCATTCCCCTCAAGAAGCCTTTCCCTAAGACTGTTCTTGTGGAATTTGCAGAGTGATATTTGGAAGCCCGTAGAGGGCTATGGTGAAACAGGAAATATCCTCCGTAAAAACTGGAAAGAATCTTTCTGAGAAAGTGTTTTGTGTTCTGTTAATTCACCTCACAGAGTTACAGCTTTCCTCTCAAGAAGTCTTTCGCAAAGGCTGTTCTTGTTAAATGTTCAAAGTGATATTTGGATGCCCATAGAGGGCTATGGTGAAATAGGAAATATCTTCAGTTAAAAACTGAAAAGAAGCTTTCTGAGAAACTGCTTTTTGTTTTGTTAATTCATCTCAGACAGTTACTGCTTTCTCCTCAAGAAGCCTTTCCCTAGGACTGGTCTTGTGGAATTTGCAAAGTGATATTTGGAAGCCCGTAGAGTGCTATGGTGAAAAAGGAAATAACTTCAGTTAAAAACTGGAAAGAAGATTTCTGTAAGCATTTTTGTGTTCTGTTCTTTCATCTCACAGTGTTTCAGCTTTCTCCGCAAGAAGCCTTTCACTAAGACTGTTCTTGTGGAATTTGCAAAGTGATATTTGAAAGCCTAAAAAGGTCTATGGTGAAAAAGGAAATATCTTCAGTTAAAAACTGGAAAGAAGTTTTCTGACAAAATGCTTTGTGTTCTGTTAATTCATCTCACAGAGTTACAGCATTCCCCTCAAGAAACCTTTTGCTAAGACTGCTCTTGTGGAATTTGCAAAGTGATATTTGGAAGCCCTTAGAGTGCTAGGGTGAAAAAGGAAATATCCTAAGATAAAAACTGAAAAGAAGCTTTTTGAGGAACGGCTTTCTGTTCTGTTAATTCATCTCAGAGATTTACAGCTTTCCGTTCAAGAAACCTTTCGGAAAGACTGTTCTTTTGGAATTAGCAAAGTGATATTTGGAAGGCCTTAGACAGCTATGGTGCAAATGGAAATATCCTAAGATAAAAACCGAAAAGAAGCTTTCTGAGAAACTGCTTTGTGTTCTGTTAATTCATCTAAGAGAGTTACAACTTTCTCCTCAAGAAGCCCTTCGCTAAGACTGTTCTTGTGAAATTTGCAAACTGATATATGGAAGCCCATAGAAGGCTATGGTAATAAAGGAAATAACTTCCGTTAAAACTGGAAAGAAGCTTTCTGAGAAACTACTTTGTGTTCTGTTAATTCATTTCACAGTGTTACATCTTTCCCTTCAAGAAGCCTTCCCCTAAGACTGTTCTTGTGGAATTTGCAAAGTGATATTTGGAAGCCCTTAGAGAGCTGTGGTGAAAAAGAAAATATCGTAACATAAAAACCAAAAAGATGTTTTTTGAAAAACTGCACTGTGTTCTCTTAATTCATCTCACAGAGTTATAGCTTTCCCCTCAAGAAGCCGTTCACTAAGACTGTTCTTGTGGAATTTGCAAAGTGATATTTCGAAGCCCATAGAGGGACATGGTGAAAAAGGAAATCTCTTCCGTTAAAAACTGGAAAGAAGCTTTCTGAGTAACTGTTTTGCTGTCTGTTAATTAATCTCACAGAGTTACAGCTTTCCCCTCAAGAAGCCTTTCCCTAAGACTGTTCTTGTGGAATTTGCAAAGTGATATTTGGAAGCCCATAGGGGGCTATTCTGAAAAAGGAAATATCTTCCGTTAAGAAATGGAAAGAAGATTTCTGAGAAACTGCTGTGGGTTCTGTTAATTCATCTCACAGAGTTACAGCTTTCCCTTCAAGAAGCCTTTCGCTAAGAGTGTTCTTGTGGAATTTGCAAAGTGATATTCGGAAGCTTATAGAGGGCTATGGTGGAAAAGGAAAAATCTTCCGTTAAAAACTGGAAAGTAGATTTATGAGAAACTGCTTTGTGTTCTGTTATTTCAACTCACAGAGTTACAGCTTTCCCCTCAAGAAGCTGTTCACTAAGACTGTTTTATGAAATTAGCAAAGTGATATTTGGAAGCCCATACAGGGCTATGGTGAAAAAGGAAATATCTTCCGTTCAAAACTGGAAAGAATCTTTCTGAGAAACTGCTTTGTGTTCTGTTAATTCATCTCACAGAGTTACAGCTTTCTCCGCAAGAAACCGTTCACTAAGGATGTTCTTGTGGAGTGTGCAAAGTGATATCTGGAAGCCAATAGAGGGCTATGTTGAAAAAGCAAATATGCTAAGATAAAAACTGAAAAGAAGGTATCTGAGACACTGTTTTGTGTTCTGCTAATGGTCTCACAGAGTTACAGCTTTCCCTTCAAGAAGCCTTTCGCTAAGTCTGTTCTTGAGGAATTTGCAAAGGGATATTTGGAAACCAATAGAGGGCAATGGTGAAAAAGGAAATATCTCCGGTAAAAAACTGGAGAGAAGCTTTCTGAGAAACTGTTTTGTGTCCTGTTAATTCATCTCACGGAGTTACAGCTTTCCCCTGAAGAAGCCTTTTGCTGAGACTGTGCTTGTGGAATTTGCAAAGTGATATTTGGAAGCCCATAAAGGGCTATCGTGAAAAAGGAAATTTCCGAAGATAAAAACTGAAAAGAAGTTTTCTGAGATACTCCTTTGTGTTCTGTCAATTCATCTCACAGAGTTACAGCTTTTCCCTCAAGAAGCCTGTCGCTAAGACTGTTCTTGTGAAATGTGCAAAGAGATATTTGGAAGCCCATATAGGGCTATGAAGAAAAAGGAAATATCTTCCGTTAAAAACTGGAAAGAAGCTATCTGAAGGACTGCTTTGTGTTCTGTTAATTCATGTCACAGAGTTACAGCTTTCCCCTCAAGAAGACTTTCGCTAATACTGTTCTTGTGAAATTTGCAAAGAGATATTTGGAAGCCCATGCAGGGCTATGGTGAAAAAGGAAATATCTTACGTTAAAAACTGGAAAGAAGCTTTCTGAAGGACTGCTTTGTGTTCTGTTAATTCATGTCACAGAGTTACAGCTTTCCCCTCAAGAAGACTTTCGCTAAGACAGTTATGGTGGAATTTGCAATGTGATATTGGAAGCCCATAGAGGATTATGGCGAAAAAGGTAATTTCCTAAGATAAAAACCGAAAAGAAGCTTTCTGAGAAACTGCATTGTATTCTCTTAATTCATCTCACATAGATATAGCTTTTGCCACAAGAAGCCGTTCACTAAGACTGTTCCTGTGGTATTTGTAAGGTGATATTTGGAAGCCGTTAGAAGTCGATGCAGAAAAAGGAAATATCTTCCGTTAAAAACTGGATAGAAGCTTTCCGAGAAACTGCTTTGTGGTCTGTTAATTCATCTCACAGAGTTACAGCTTTTCCCTCAAGAAGCCGTTCACTAAGAGTGTTCGTGTGGAATTTGCAAAGTGATATTTGGAAGCCCATAGAGGGCTATGGTGAAAAAGGAAATATGCTAAGATAAAAACTGAATAGAAGCTCTCTGAGAAACTGCCTTGCGTTCTGTTAATTGATCTCACAGAGTTACAGCTTTCCCTTCAATAAGCCTTTCGCTAAGACTCTTCTTGTGGAATTTGCAAAGTGATATTTGGAAGCCCATAGACGGCTATGGTGAAAATGGAGATATCCTAAGATAAAAACCGAAAAGAAGCTTTCTGAGAAACTGCATTGTGTTCTCTTAATTCATCTCACAGAGTTATAGCTTACCCCTCAAGAAGTCATTCACTAAGTCTGTTCCTGTGGAATTTGCAGGTTGATATTTCGAGGCCCTTAGAGGGCTATTTTGAAAAAGGAAATATCTTCCATTAAAAACTGGAAAGAATCTTTCTGCGAAACTGCTTGATGCTCTGATAATTCATCTCACAGTGTTTGAGCTTCCCCTCAAGAAGCCGTACACTAAGACTGTTCCTGTGGAATTTTCAAAGTGATATATGGAAGGCCATGGAGAGCCATGGTGAAAAAGGAAATATCCTAGGCTAAAAACTCTAAAGAAGCTTTGTGAGAAACCGCTTTGTGTTCTGTTAATTCAACTCACATTGTTAATTCTTTCTCCTCAAGAAGCGTTTCGCTAAGACTTTTCTTGTGGAATTTGCAAAGTGATATTTCGAAGCCCATAGAGGGCTATGGTGAAAATGGAGATATCCTAAGATAAAAACCGAAAAGAAGCTTTCTGAAAAACTGCTTAGTGATCAGTAAATTCAACTGACAGAGTTACAGCTTCTTCCTCAGGAAGCCTTTCGCTAAGACTGTCCTTGTGGAATTTGCAAAGATATATTTGAAATCCCTTAGACGGTTATGGTGAAAAAGGAAATCTCTTCCGTTAAAAACTGGAAAGAAACGTTTAAGAGACTGCTTTGTTTTCCGTTAATTGATCACACAGTGTTACAGCTTTCCCCTCAAGAAGCCTTTCGCAAAGACTGTTCTTGTAGAATTTGCAAAGTGATATTTTGAAGCAAGTAGAGGGCTATGGTGAAAAAAGAACTATCTTCCGTTAAAAAATGGAAGGAAGCTTTCTAAGAAACTGCTTTGTGTTCTGTTAATTCATCTCACGGAGTTATAGCTTTCCCATCAAGAAGCCTTTCGGTAAGACTGTTCTTGTAGAATTTGCAAAGTGATATTTGGAAGCCCGTAGAGGGTTATGGTGAAAAAAGAAATATCCTAAGATAGAAACTGAAAAGAAGATTTGAGAGAAACCGCTTTGTGTTCTGTTAATTGATCTCACGGAGTTACAGCTTTCCCCTCAAGAAGTCTTTCGCTAAGACTGTTCTTGTGGAATTTCCAAAGTGATATTTGGAAGCCCATAGACGGCTATGGTGAAAAAGGAAATATCTTCCGTTAAAAACTGGAAAGAAGCTTTCTGAGAAACTGCTTTGTGTTCTTTTAGTTCATCGCACAGAGTTACATCTTTCCCTTCAAGAAGCCTTTCGCTAAGGCTTTTCTTGTGGAATGTGCAAAGTGATATTTTGAAGCCCATAGTGGGCTATTGTGAAAAAGGAAATATCCACCGTTAATACCTGAAAAGAAGCATTCTGAGAAACTGCTTTGTGTTCTGTTAATTCATCTCACAGAGATTCATCTTTCCCTTCAAGAAGCCTTTCACTAAGGCTGTTCTTGTGCAATTTGCAAAGTGATATTTGGAAGCCTATAGAGGGCTAGGGTAAAGAAGGAAATATCTTCAGTTAAAAACTGGAAAGAAGCTTTCTGAGAAACTCCTTTGCGTTCTGTTAGTTCATCTCAAAGAATTACAGCTTTCCCCTCAAGAAGACTTCTACTAAGGCTGTTCTAGTGGAATTTGCAAAGTGATATTTGGAAGCCCATAGAGGGCTACAGTGAAAAAGGATATATCTTCAGTAAAAAACTGGAAAGAAAGGTTCTGAGAAACTGCTTTGTGTTCTGTTAATTCTTCTCACAGAGTTACAGCTATCCCGTGAAGAAGATATTCGCTAAGAGTGTTCTTGTTTTATTTGCAAAGTGATATTTGGAAGCTCATAGAGGGCTATGGTTAAAAAGGAAGTATCCCAAGATAAAAACTGAAAAGAAGCTTTTTGAGAAACTGCTTTTTGTTCTGTTGATTCATCTCACAGAATTACATGTTTGCCCTCCAGAAGTCTTTCACTTAGACTGTTGTTGTGGAATTTGCAAAGTGGTATTTGGAAGCCCATAGAGGGCTATGGTGAAAAAGGAAATATACTAGGATAAAAACTGAAAAGAAGTTTCTCAGAAACTGCTATTTGATCTGTTAATTCATTTCACAGAGTTATAGCTTTCCCATCAAGAAGCCTTTTGCTAAGACTGTTCTTGTGGAATTTGCAATGTGATATTCGGAAGCCCATAGAGGTCTATGTTGAAAAGAAATATTCTAAGATAAAAAGTGAAAAGAAGCATTCTGAGAAACCGCTTTATGTTCTGTTAATTCACCTCACAGAGTTACAGCTTTCCCCTCAAGAAGCCTTTCGCTAAGACTGTTGTTGTGGAATTTGCAAAGTCATATTTCAAAGTCCATATAGGACTATGGTGAAAAAGGAAATATCTTCCTTTAAAAACTGGAAAGAAGATTTCTGACAAAATGCTTTGTATTCTGTTAGTTCAACTCACAGAGTTACAACCTTCCCCTCAAGAAGCCTTTCGCTAAGACAGTACTTGTGGAATATGGAAAGTGATATTTGTAAGCCCATAGAGGGCTATGCTGAAAAAGGAAATATGTTCCGTTTAAAATGGTAAGAAGCTTTCTGAGAAAGTGTTTTGTGTTGTGTTAATTCATCTCAGAGTTATTCATTTCCCCTCAAGAAGTCTTTCGCTAAGACTGTTCTTGTGGAATTTGGAAAGTGATATTTGGATGTCCATAGAGGGCTATGGTGAAAAAGGAAATATCTTAGGATAAAAACTGGAAAGAAACTTTCTGAGAAGCTGCTTTGTGTTCTGTTAATTCATCTCCCCGAGTTACAGCTTTCCCTACTAGAAGCCTTTCGCTAAGACTGTTCTTCTTTAATTTGCAAAGTGATATTTCGAAGCCCAAAGAGGTCTAGGGTGAAAAAGGAAATATCTTCAGTTAAAAACTGGAAAGAAGCTGTCTGGGAAACTGCTTTGTGTTCTGTTAATTCATCTCACAGTGTTACAGCTTTCCCCTGAAGAAGCCTTTCGTTAAGACTGTTCTTGTGGAATTTGCAAAGTGATATTTGGAAGCCCATAGAGGGCTACGGTGAAAAAAGAAATATCTTCCGTTAAATAGTGGAAAGAAGCTTTCTGAGAAACTGCTATGTGTTCTGTTAATTCATCTCACAGAGTTACAGCTTTCCCTTCAAGAAGCCTTTCGCTAAGACTGTTCTTCTGGAATTTCAAAGTGATATTTCCCAGCCCAAAGAGGTCTAGGGTGAAAAAGGAAATATCTTCAGTTAAAAATTGGAAAGAAGCTGTCTGAGAAACTCCTTTGTCTTCTCTTTATTCATCTCACGGAATTTCAGCTTTCCCTTCTAGAATCCTTTCGCTAAGGCTGTCTTGTGGAATCTGGAAAGTGATATTTGTAAGCCCAGAGAGCGCTTTGCTGAAAAAGGATGTATCTTCCGTGAGAAACTGGAATGAAGCTTTCTGAGAAACTGTTTTGGGCTCTCTTATTTCATCTCAGAGTTACTGCTTTCCCCTCAAGAAGCTTTCGCTAAAACTGTTCTTGTGGAATTTCCAAAGTGATATTTGGAAGCCCATAGAGGGATATGGTGAAAAAGGAAATGTCTTCCATTAAAAACTGGAAAGAATCTTTCTGAGAAACTGCTTTGTGTTCTGTTAATTCATCTCACTGAGTTACAGCTTTCCCCTCAAGAAACCTTTCGCTAATGTTGTTCTTGTGGAACTTGCAAAGTGATATTTGGAAGCCCGTAGAGGGCTATGGTTAAAAAGGAAATAACTTCCCTTAAAAACTGGAAAGAAGCATTCTGAGAAACTGCTTTGTGTTCTGTTAATTCATCTCACAGAGTTACAGCTTTCCCTTCAAGAAGCCTTTGGCTAAGACTGTTCTCGTGGAATTTGCAAAGTGATATTAGGAAGCCCATAGAGGGCTATGGTGAAAAAGGAAATATCTTCGGTTAAAAACTGGAAAGAAGCTTTCTGAGAAACTCCTTTGTGTTATGTTAATTCATCACACCGAGTTACAGCTTTCCCTTCAAGAAGCCTTTCGCTAAGGGTGTTCTTGAGCATTTGGAAAGTATTATTTTTAAGCCCTTAGAGGGTTATGGTGAAAAAGGAAATATCTTTAGTTACAAATTTGAAAGAAGCTTTCTGAGAAACTACTTTGTGCTCTGTTAATTCATCTCACAGAGTTACAGCTCTCCCCTAAAGAAGCCTTTCGTTAAGACTGTTCTTGTGGAATTTGAAAAGTGATATTTAGAAGCCCATATAGGACTAAGGTGAAAAAGGAAATATCTTCGTTAAAAACTGAACAGACGCTTTCTGAGAAACTGCTTTGTGTTCTGTTAATTCAGCTCACAGAGTTGCAGCTCTCCCCTCAATAATCCTTACGCTAAGACTGTTCTTGTGAAATTTGCAAAGTGATATTTGGAAGCCCATAGAAGGCTATGGAGAAAAAGGAAATATCTTCCGTTAAAAACTGGAAAGAAACTCTGAGAAACAGCTTTGTGTTCTGTTAATTCATCTCAAAGAATTACAGCTTTCCCTTCAAGAAGCCTTTCACTAAGGCTGTTCTTGTGGAATTTGGAAAGTGATATTTGGAAGTCCACAGGGGGCTACGGTGAAAAAGGATATATCTTAAGTTAAAAACTGGAAAGAAGCTTTCTGAGAAACTGCTTTGTGTTCTGTTAATTCTTCTCACAGAGTTACAGCATTCCCCTCAAGAAACCTTTTGCTAGGCCTGTTCTTGTGGCATTTGCAATGTGATATTTGGAAGCCCAAAGAGGTCTGGGGTGAAAAAGGAAATATCCAAAGATAAAAACTGAAAAGAAGCACTCTGAGAAACTGCTTTATGTTTGGTTAAGTAACCTCACAGAGTTACAGCTTTCCCCTCAAGAAGCCTTTCGCTAAGACTGTTCTTGTGGAATTTGCAAAGTGATATTTGAAAGCCCATGGAGGGCTACGGTGAAAAAGGAAATATCTTCCTTTAAAAACTGGAAAGAAGCTTCCTGAGAAACTGCTTTGTATTCTGTAAATTCAACTCACAGAGTTACAGCCTTCCAATCAAGAAGCCTTTCGCTAACACTGTACTTGTGGAATATGCAAAGTGATATTTGTAAGCCCATAGAGGGCTATGCTGAAAAATGAAATATGTTCCGTTAGAAACTATAAAGAAGCTTTCTGAGAAAGTGTTTTGTGCTCTGTTAATTCATCTCAGAGTTATTGCTTTCCCCTCAAGAAGTCTTTCGCTAAGACTGTTCTTGTGGAATTTGTAAAGTGATATTTGGAAGTCCATAGAGGGCTATGGTGAAAAAGGAAATATCTTAGGGTAAAAACTGGAAAGAACCTTTCTGAGAAACTGCTTTGTGTTCTGTAAATTCATCTCACAGATTTACAGCTTTCCCCTCAAGAAGCCTTTCGCTAAGGCTGTTCTTGTGTAACTAGCAAAGTGATATTTGGAAGCCCCTAGAGGGCAATGGTGAAAAACGAAATATCTTCAGTTAAAAACTGGAAAAGAGGTTTCTGAGCAACTGCTTTGTGTTGTGTTAATTCATCTCACAGAGTTACAGCTTTCCCCTCAAGAAGACTTTCCCTAAAAGTGTTCTTGTGGAATTTCGAAAGTGATATTTAGAAACCCATAGAGTTCTACGGTGAAAAAGGAAATAGCCTAAGATAAAAACTAAAAATAAGCTTTCTGAGAAACTGCTTTGTTTTCTGTTAATCCGACTCACAGAGTTACAGCTTTACCCTCAAGAAGCCTTTCGCTAAGACTGTGCTTGTTCAATTTAGAACGTGATATTAGAAGCCCATAGAGGGCTATGGTAAAAAAGGAAATATCCTTCGTTAAAAACTGGAAAGAAGCTTTCTGAGAAACTGCTTTGTGTTCCGTTATTTCACCTCACAGAGTTACAGCTTTCCCCTCAAGAAGCATTTCGCTAAGACTGTTCTTATAGAATTTGCAAAGTGATACGTGGAAGCCCATAGAGGGCTTTGGTGAAAAAGGAAATATCTTCCGTTAAAAACTGGAAAGAAGCTTTCTGAGAAACTGCTTTGTGTTCTGTTAATTCATTTCACAGAGTTACAGCATTCCCCTCAAGAAACCTTTCGCTAAGACTGTTCTTGTGGAATTTGCAAAGTGATATTTGGAAGCCTATAGAAGGCTATGGTGAAAAAGGAAATATCTTCAGTTAAAAACTGGAAAGAAGCTCTCTGAGAAACTACTTTGTGTTCTGTTAATTCATCTCACCGAGTTACAGCTTTCCCCTCAGGAAGCCTTTCGCTAAGACTGTTCTTGTGGAATTTGCAAAGTGATCTTTGGAAGCCCTTTGAGGGCTATGGTGAAAAAGAAAATATCTTCAGATAAAAACTGGAAAGAAGCTTTCTGAGAAACTGCTTTGCGTTTTGTTAATTCATCTCACAGAGTTACAGCTTTCCCCTCAATAAGCCGTTCGCTTAGACAGTTCTTGTAGAATTTGCAAAGTGATATTTGGAAGTTCATAGAGGGCTGCAGTGAAAAAGGAAATATCCTAAGAAAAAAACTGAAACGAATTTTTCTGAGAAAGTGCTTTGTGTTTGGATAATTCATTTCACAGAGTTACAGCTTTCTCCTCAAGAAGGCTTTCGCTAAAGCTGTTCTTCTGTAATTTGCAAAGTGATATTTGGAAGCCTAAAGACGGCTTTGGTAAAAAAGGATATATCTTCTGTTAAAAACTGGAAAGAAGTTTTCTGCGAAAATACTTTATGTTCTGTTAATTCATCGCACAGAGTTACAGCTTTCCCCTCAAGAAGTCTTTCGCTAAGACTGTTCTTGTGGAATTTGAAAAGAGATATTTGGAATCCCATAGAGGGCTTTGCTGAAAAAGGAAATGTCTTCCGTTAAAAACTGGAAAGATGATTTCTGAGCAACTGCTTTGTGTTCTGTTATTTCATCCCACAGAGTTACAGCTTTCCCCTCAAGAAGCCTTTACTTAAGACTGTTCCTGTGGAATTTGAAAAGTGATATTTAGAAGGCCATAAAGGGCTATGGTGAAAAAGGAAATACTCTCCGTTAAAAACTGGAAAGAAGCTTTCTGAGAAACTGCTTTGTGTACTGTTAATTCATCACACAGAGTAACAGCTTTCCCATCAAGAAGCCTTTCGCTAAGTCTGTTCTTGTGGAATTTGCCAAGTGATATTTGGAAGCCATTAAAAGACAATGGTGGAAAAGGAAATATCTTCCGGTAAAAACTGGAAAGAAGCTCTCTGAGAAACTACTTTGTGTTCTGTTAATTCATCTCACAGAGTTACAGCTTTCCCCTCAAGAAGCCTTTCGCTAAGACTGTTCTTGTGGAAATTGGAAGGTGATATTTAGAGGCCCAGAGAGGGCTATGGTGAAAAAGGAAATATCCTGATACAAAAACTGAGAAGAAGCTTTCTGAGAAACTGCTTTGTGTTCTGATAATTCATGTCACAGCATTACAGCTTTCCCCTCACGAAGCCTTTCGCTAAGGCTGTTCTTGTGGAATTTGCCAAGTGATATTTGGAAGCCCATAGAGGGCTATAGTGAAAAAGGAAATATCTTCTGTTAAAAAGTGGAAAGAAGCTTTCCGAGAAACTGCTTTGTGTTCTGTTAATTCATGTCACAGAGTTACAGCTTTCGTCTCAAGAAGCCTTTCACTAAGTCTGTTCTTGTGGAATTTGCAAAGTGATATTTGGAAACCCCTAGAGGGCAATGGTGAAAAAGGAAATAACTTCAGTTAAAAACTGAAAAGGAGCTTTCTGAGCAACTGCTTTGTGTTCTGTTAATTCATCTCACAGAGTGACAGCTTTCCCCTCTAGAAGACTTTCCCTAAAACTGTTCTTGTGGAGTTTTGAAAGTGATATTTAGAAGCCCATAGAGGTCTATGGTGAAAAAGGAAATATCCTAAGATATAAACTAAAAATAAGCTTTCTGAGAAACTGCTTTGTGTTCTGTTAATACGTCTCACAGTGTTACAGCTTCCCCTCAAGAAGTCTTTGGCTAAGACTGTTCTTGTGGAATTTAGAACGTGATATTAGAAGCCCATAGACGGCTATGGTTAAAAAGGAAATATCCTCCGTTAAAAACTGGAAAGAAGCTTTCTGAGAAACTGCTTTGTGTTCTGTTAATTCATCTCACAGAGTTACAGCTTTCCCCTCAAGAAGCCTTTTGCTAAGACTGTTCTTGTGGAATTTGCAAAGTTATATTTGGAAGCCCAAAGAGGGCTATGGTGAAAAAGGAAATATCCTCCGTTAAAAACTGGAAAGAAGCTTTCTGAGAAACTGCTTTGTGTTCTGTTAATTCAACTCACAGAGTTACATTTTTCCCCTAAAGAAGCGTTTCGTTAAGACTGTTCTTGTGGAATTTCAAAGTGATCTTTGGAAGTCCATAGACGTCTATGGTGAAAAAGGAAATATCTTCAGTTAGAAACTGGAAAGAAGCATTCTGAGAAAATGCTTTTGTCCTGTTAATACATCTCACAGAGTTATAGCATTCCCCTCAAGAAGCCTTTCGCTAAGACGGTTCTTGTGGAATTTGAAATGTGATATTAGGAAGCCCATAGAGGGCTTTGGTGAAAAAGGAAATATCTTCCGTTAAAAACTGGAAAGAAGCTTTCTGAGAAACTGCATTGTGTTCTGTTAATTCATCTCACAGAGTTACAGGTTTCCCCTCAAGATGCCTTTCGCTAAGACTGTTCTTGTGGAATTTGCAAAATGATATTTGTAAGCCCATAGAGGGCTACGGTGAAAAAGGAAATATCTTCCGTTAAAAACTGGAAAGAAGCTTTCTGAGAAACTGCTTTGTGTTCTGTTTATTCATCTCACAGAATTATAACTTTCCCCTCAAGAAACCTTTCGCTAAGACTGTTCTTGTGGAATTTGCAAAGTGTTATTTGGAAGCCCACAGAGGGCTATGGTGAAAAACGAAATACTTTCCGTTAAAACAGGAAAGAAGTTTTCTGAGAAACTGCATTGTGTTCTGTTAATTCATCTCACAGAGTTACAGTTTTCCCCTCAAGAAGCCTTTCGCTAAGACTGTTCTTGTGGAATTTGCAAAGTGATATTTCGAGGAACATAGAGGGCTATTGTGAAAAAGGAAATATATTCCGTTAAAAACTGGAAAGAAGCTTTCTGAGAAACTGCTTTGTGTTCTGCTAATTCATCTCACAATGTTACAGCTTTCCCCTCAAGAAGCCTTTCCCTAAGACTGTTCTTGTGGAATTTGGAAAGTGATATCTAGAAGAGCATAGAGGCCTGTGTTGAAAAAGGAAATGTCCCAAGACAAAAACTGGAGAGAAGCTTTCTGAGAAAATGTTTTGTGTTCTGTTAATTCATCTCACAGAATTACAGCTTTTCCCTCAAGAAGCCTTACGCTAAGGCTGTTGTTGTGGAATTTTCAAAGTGATATTTGGAAGCCCATGCAGGGCTACGGTTAAAAAGGAAATATCTTCAGTTAAAAACTGGAAAGAAGCTTTCTGAGAAACTGCTTTGAGTTCTGTAAATTCATCTCAAAGAGTTTCAGCTTTCCCCTCAAGAACACTTTTGCTAAGACTGTTCTTGTGGAATTTGCAAAGTGATATTTGGAAGCCCATAGATGGCTATGGTGAAAATGGAAATATCCTAAGATGAAAACCGAAAAGAAGCTTTCTGAAAAATTCTTTGTGTTGTTAGTTCATATCACAGAGTTACAGCTTTCCTTTCAAGAAGTCGTTCACTAAGACTGTTCCTGTGAAATTTGAAAAGTGAACTTTGGAAGCCGAAAGAGGGCTATGGTGTAAAAGGAAATATGTTCCGTTAAAATCTGGAAAGAAGCTTTCTGAGAAACTGCCGTGTGTTCTGTTAATACATCTGACCAAGTTACAGCTTTCCCCAAAAGAAGTCTTTGGCTAAGACGGTTCTTGTGGGATTTGCAAAATGATATTTGGAAGCCCATAGATGGCTTTGGTGAAAAAGGAAACATCTTCAGTTAAAAACTCTCAAGAAACTTTCTAAGAAACACCTTTGTGTTCTGTTAATTCATCTCACAGAGTTACAGATTTCCCCTCAAGAAGCCTTTCGCTAAGACTGTTCTTGTGGAATTTGCAAAGAGATATTTGAAAGCCCATAGAGGTCTATGGTGAAAAAGTAAATATCTTCAGATAAAAACTGAAAAGAAGCTTTCTGGGAAACTGCTTTGTGTTCTGTTAATGCATTTCACAGACTTAGAGCTTTACTCTCAAGAAGTCTTTTGGTAAGCATGTTCTTGTGGAATTTGCAAAGTGATATTTCCAAGTCCTTAGAGGGCTATGGTGAAAAAGGAAATATCTTCCGTGAAAAACTGGAAAGAAGCTTTCTGAGACTCTGCTTTGTGTTCTGTTAATTCTTCCCACAGAGTTACAGCTTTGGACTCAAGAAGCCTTTCGCTAATACAGTTCTTGTGGATTTTGAAAAGTGATATTTGGAAGCCCATAGAGGGCTATGGTGAAAAAGGAAATATCTTCTGTTAAAAACTCAAAGAAGCTTTCTGAGAAACTGCTTTGTGTTCTGTTAATTCATCTCACAGAGATACAGCTTTCCCCTCAAGAAGCCTTTCGCTAAGACTGTTCTTGTGGAATTTGAAAAGAGATATTTGGAATCCCATAGAGGGCTTTGCTGAAAAAGGAAATATCTTCCATTAAAAACTGGAAAGAAGCTTTCTGAGAAACTGCTTTGTGTACTGTTAATTCATCACACAGAGTAACAGCTTTCCCCTCAAGAAGCCTTTCGCTAAGTCTGTTCTTGTGGAATTTGCCAAGTGATATTTGGAAGCCAATAAAAGGCAATGGTGGAAAAGGAAATATCTTCCGGTAAAAACTGGAAAGAAGCTCTCTGAGAAACTACTTTGTGTTCTGTTAATTCATCTCACAGAGTTACAGCTTTCCCATCAAGAAGCCTTTCGCTAAGACTGTTCTTGTGGAAATTGGAAGGTGATATTTAGCGGCCCAGAGAGGGCTATGTTGAAAAAGGAAATATCCTAATACAAAAACTGAGAAGAAGCTTTCTGAGAAACTGCTTTGTGTTCTGATAATTCATGTCACAGCATTACAGCTTTCCCCTCACGAAGCCTTTCGCTAAGGCTGTTCTTGTGGAATTTGCCAAGTGATATTTGGAAGCCCATAGAGGGCTATAGTGAAAAAGGAAATATCTTCTGTTAAAAAGTGGAAAGAAGCTTTCCGAGAAACTGCTTTGTGTTCTGTTAATTCATGTCACAGAGTTACAGTTTTCGCCTCAAGAAGCCTTTCACTAAGTCTGTTCTTGTGGAATTTGCAAAGTGATATTTGGAAACCCCTAGAGGGCAATGGTGAAAAAGGAAATAACTTCAGTTAAAAACTGAAAAGGAGCTTTCTGAGCAACTGCTTTGTGTTCTGTTAATTCATCTCACAGAGTGACAGCTTTCCCCTCTAGAAGACTTTCCCTAAAACTGTTCTTGTGGAGTTTCGAATGTGATATTTAGAAGCCCATAGAGGTCTACGGTGAAAAAGGAAATATCCTAAGATAAAAACTAAAAATAAGCTTTCTGAGAAACTACTTTGTGTTCTGTTAATTCGTCTCACAGTGTTACAGCTTTCCCCTCAAGAAGTCTTTGGCTAAGACTGTTCTTGTGGAATTTAGAACGTGATATTAGAAGCCCATAGAGGGCTATGTTTAAAAAGGAAATATCCTCCGTTAAAAACTGGAAAGAAGCTTTCTGAGAAACTGCTTTGTGTTCTCTTAATTCAACTCACAGAGTTACAGTTTTCCCCTCAAGAAGCGTTTCGTTAAGACTGTTCTTGTGGAATTTCAAAGTGATCTTTGGAAGCCCGTTGACGTCTATGGTGAAAAAGGAAATATCTTCAGTTAAAAACTGGAAAGAAGCTTTGTGAGAAAGTGCTTTTTTCCTGTTAATTCATCTCACAGAGTTATAGCATTCCCCTCAAGAAGCCTTTCCCTAAGACGGTTCTTGTGTAATTTGAAATGTGATATTAGGAAGCGCATAGAGGGCTTTGGTGAAAAAGGAAATATCTTCCCTTAAAAACTGGAAAGAAGCTTTCTGAGAAACTGCTTTGTGTTCTGTTAGTTCATCTCAGAGTTACAGTTTTCCCCTCAAGAAGCCTTTCGCTAAGAGTGTTCTTGTGGAATTTGCAAGGTGATATTTGGAAGCCCAAAGAGAGCTTTGGTGAAAAAGGAAATATCTTCCGTTAAAAACTGGAAAGAAGCTTTCTGAGAAACTGCATTGTGTTCTGTTAATTCATCTCACAGACTTACAGCTGTCCCCTCAAGTATCCTTTCGCTAAGACTGTTCTTGTGGAATTTTGAAAGTCTTATTTGGAAGCACTTAGAGGGCTATGATGAAAAAGGAAATATCCTAAGACAAAAACTGGAAAGAATCTTTCTGAGAAACTGCTTTGTGTTCTGTTTATTCATCTCACAGAGTTACAGCTTCCCCTCAAAAAGCCTTTCGCTAAGACTGTTCTTGTGGAATTTGCAAAATGATATTTGGAAGCCCAGAGAGGGCTATGGTGAAAAAGGAAATATCTTCCGTTAAAAACTGGAAAGAAGCTTTCTGAGAAACTGCTTTGTGTTCTGTTTATTCATCTCACAGAGTTACAGCTTTCCCCTCAAGAAGCCTTTCGCTAAGACTGTTCTTGTGGAATTTGCAAAGTGTTATTTGGAAGACCACAGAGGGCTATGGTGAAAAACGAAATATTTTCCGTTAAAACAGGAAAGAAGATTTCTGAGAAACTGTGTTGTGTTCTGTTAATTCATCTCACAGAGTTACAGCTTTGCCCTCAAGAAGCCTTTCACTAAGACTGTTCTTGTGGAATTTGCAAAGTGGTATTTCGAAGAACATAGAGGGCTATTGTGAAAAAGGAAATATCTTCCGTTAAAAACTGGAAAGAAGTCTTCTGATTACAGCTTTCCCTTCAAGAAGCCTTTCGCTAAGTCTCTTCTTGTGGAATTTGCAAAGTGATATTTGGAAGCCCATAGAGGGCTATGGTGAAAAAGGAAATATCCTAAAATAAAAACTGAAAAGAAGCTTTCTGAGAAACTACTTTGTGTTCTGTTAATTCATCTCACAGACTTACAGCTTTCCCCTCCGGAATCCTTTCGCTAAGACTGTTCTTGTGGAATTTGCAAAGTGATATTTAGAAGCCCCTAGAGGGCTATGGAGAAAAAGGAAATATCTTCAGTTAAAAACTGGAAAGAAGCTTTGTGAGAAACTGCTTTGTGTTCTGTTAATTCGTCTCACAGAGTTACAGCTTTCCCCTCAAGAAACCTTTCGTTAAGAATGTTCTTGTGGAATTTGCAAAGTGATAGTTGGAAGACCAAAGAGGGCTATAGTGAAAAAGGAAATATCTTCAGTGAAAAACTGAAAAGAAGCTTTCTGAGAAACTGCTTTGTGTTCTGTTAATTCGTTTCACAGAGTTACAGCTTTCTCCTCAGGAAGCATTTCGCTAACACTGTTCTTGTGTAATTTGCAAAGTGATATTTGGAAACCCAAAGATGGCTTTGGTAAAAAATGATATATCTTCTGTTAAAAACTGGAAAGAAATTTTCTGCGAAAATACATTGTGTTCTGTTAATTCATCGCACAGAGTTACAGCTTTCCCCTCAAGAAGCCTTTCGCTAAGACTGTTCTTGTGGAATTTGAAAAGAGATATTTGGAAGCCCATAGAGGGCTTTGCTGAAAAAGGAAATATCTTCCGTTAAAAACTGGAAAGATGATTTCAGAGAAACTCCTTTGTGTTCTATTATTTCATCCCACAGAGTTACAGCTTTCCCCTCAAGAAGCCCTTCCCTAAGACTGTTCTTGTGGAGTTTGAAAAGTGATATTTAGAAGGCCATAGAGGTCTATGGTGAAAAAGGAAATATTCTCCGTTAAAAACTGGAAAGAAGCTTTCTGAGAAACTGCTTTGTGTACTGTTAATTCATCACACAGAGTAACAGCTTTCCCCTCAAGAAACCTTTCGCTAAGTCTGTTCTTGTGGAATTTGCCAAGTGATATTTGGAAGCCTATAAAAAGAAAGGGTGGAAAAGGAAATATCTTCCGTTAAATGCTGGAAAGAAGCTCTCTGAGAAGCTACTTTGTGTTCTATAATTCATCTCACAGAGTTACAGCTTTCCCCTCAAGAAGCCTTTCCCTAAGACTGTTCTTGTGGAAATTGGAAGGTGATATTTAGAGGCCCAGAGAGGGCTATGCTGAAAAAGGAAATATGCTAATACAAAAACTGAGAAGAAGCTTTCTGAGAAACTGCTTTGTGTTCTGATAATTCATGTCACAGCGTTACAGCTTTCCCCTCACGAAGCCTTTAGCTAAGGCTGTTCTTGTGGAATTTGCCAAGTGATATTTGGAAGCCCACAGAGGGCTATGGTGAAAAACGAAATATTTTCCGTTAAAACAGGAAAGAAGCTCTCTGAGAAACTGCTTTGTGTTCTGTTAATTCATCTCACAGAGTTACAGCTTTCCCCTCCAGAAGCCTTTCCCTAAGACTGTTCTTGTGGAATTTGGAAAGTGATATCTAGAAGAGCATAGTGGCCTGTGTTGAAAAAGGAAATGTCCCAAGACAAAAACTGGAGAGAAGCTTTCTGAGAAAATGTTTTGTGTTCTGTTAATTCATCTCACAGAATTACAGCTTTTCCCTCAAGAAGCCTTACGCTAAGGCTGTTGTTGTGGAATTTGCAAAGTGATATTTGGAAGCCCATGCAGGGCTGCGGTGAAAAAGGAAATATCTTCAGTTAAAAACTGGAAAGAAGCTTTCTGTGAAACTGCTTTGAGTTCTGTAAATTCATCTCAAAGAGTTACAGCTTTCCCCACAAGAACACTTTTGCTAAGACTGTTCTTGTGGAATTTGCAAGGTGATATTTGGAAGCCCATAGATGGCTATGGTGAAAATGGAAATATCCTAAGATGAAAACCGAAAAGAAGCTTTCGGAAAATTCTTTGTGTTCTGTTAGTTTATATCACAGAGTTACAGCTTTCCTTTCAAGAAGTCATTCACTAAGACTGTTCTTGTGAAATTTGAAAAGTGAACTTTGGAAGCCGAAAGAGGGCTATGGTGTAAAAGGAAATATGTTCCGTTAAAATCTGGAAAGAAGCTTTCTGAGAAACTGCCGTGTGTTCTGTTAATACATCTCACCAAGTTACAGCTTTCCCCAAAAGAAGTCTTTGGCTAAGACGGTTCTTGTGGGATTTGCAAATGATATTTGGAAGCCCATAGATGGCTTTGGTGAAAAAGGAAATATCTTCAGTTAAAAACTGGCAAGAAACTTTCTGAGAAACACCTTTGTGTTCTGTTAATTCATCTCACAGAGTTACAGCTTTCCCCACAAGAATCCTTTCGCTAATACTTTTCTTGTGGAATATGCAAAGTGATATTTGGAAGCCCATAGCGGGCTATGGTTAAAAAGAAAATATCTTCAGTTAAAAACTGGAAAGAAGTTTTCTGAGAAACTGCTTTGTGTTCTGTTATTTCAACTCACAGAGTTACAGCTTTTCCCTCAAGAATCCTTTCACTAAGTCTGTTCTTGTGGAATTTGCAAAGTGATATTTGTAAGCCCATAGAGGGCTATGCTGAAAAACGAATTATCTTCAGTTAAAATCTGGAAAGAAGCTTTCTGAGAAACTGCTTTGTGTCCTGTTAATGCATCTCACAGAGTTACAGCTTTCCCCTGAAGAAGCCTTTCGCTAAGACTGTTCTTGTGAAATTTGCAAAGTGATATTTGGAAGCCTATAGAGGGCTACGGTGAGACAGGAAATATCCTAAGATAAAAACTGAAAAGAAGCTTTCTCAGAAACTGCTTAGTGTTCTGTTAATTCATCTTACAGAGTAACAGCTTTACCCTCAAGAAGCCATTAGCTAAGAATGTTCTTGTGGAGTTTGCAAACTGAAATTTGAAGCATATAGAGTGGTACGGTGAAAAAGGAATATCTTCCGTTAAATCCGATAAGAAGCTTTCTGAGAAACTGATTTGTTTTCTGTTAATTCATCTCACAGAGCTACAGCTTTGCCCTCAAGAAGCTGTTCACTAAGATTATTCTTGTTGAATTTGCAAAGTGATATTTGGAAGCCCATAGAGGGCTATGGTGAAAAAGGAAATATCTTCCGTTAAAAACTGGAAAGAAGATTTCTGAGAAACTGCTTTGTGTCCGGTTAAGTCGACTCACAGAGTTACAGTTTTCCCATCCAGAAGCCCTTCGCTAAGACTGTTCTTGTGGAATTTGCAAAGTGATATTTGGAAGCCCATAGAGGGCTATGGTGAAAAAGGAAATTGCCTAAGATAAAAACTGCAAAGAAGGTTTCTGAGAAACTGCTTAGTATTCTGTTAATTCATATCACAGAGTTGCAGCTTTTTACTCAAGAAGCCTTTCGCTAAGGCTCTTCTTGTGGAATTTGCAAAGTGATATTTAGAAGCCCTTAGAGGGCTATGGTGAAAAATGAAATATCTTCAGTTAAAAACCGGAAAGAAGTTTTCTGTGAAACTGCTTTGTGTTCTGCTAATTCATCTCACAGTGTTACAGCTTTACCCGCAGGAAACCTGTCACTAAGACATTTCTTTTTGAATTTTCAAAGTAAAATTTGGAAGCCCATAGAGGGCAATGGTGAAAAACGCCATATCTTCTATTAAGAACCGTAAAGAAGCTTTCTGAGAAACTGCTTTGTGTTCTGTTAGTTCATCTCACAGTGTTACAGCTATCCCCTCAAGAAGCCGTTCACTAAGACTATTCTTGTGAAATTTGCAAAGTGATATTTGGAAACCCATATTGGGCTATGGTGAAAAAGGAAATATCTTCAGTTAAAAACTGGAAAGAAGCTCTCTGAGATACTGCTGTGTGTTCTGTTAAGACATCTCACCGAGTTACAGCTTTCCCCTCAAGAAGCCTTTCGCTAAGACTGTTCTTGTGGAATTTGCAAAGTGACATTTGGAAGCCCGTAGAGGCCTATGGTGAAAAAGGAAATATATTCCTTAAAAACTGGAAAGAAGATTTCTGAAAACTGCTTTGTGTTCTGTTAATTCATCTCACAGAGTTACAGCTTTCCCCTAAAGAAGCGTTTCGCTAAGACTGTACTTGTGGAATTTTCAAAGTGATATTTGGAAGCCCATAGAGGGCTATAATGAAAAAGGAAATATCTTCATTTAAAAACTGGAAAGAAGATTTTTTGAAACTGCTTGGTGTTCTGTTAATTCATCTCACAGAGTTACAGCTTTCCCCTCAAGAAGCCGTTCACTAAGACTGTTCTTTTGGAATTTGCAAAGTGATATTTGGAAGCCCCTATGGCGCTATGGAGAAAAAGGAAATATCTTCAGTTAAAAAGTGGAAAGAAGCTTTCTGAGAAACTGCAGTGTGTTCTGTTAAAACATCTAACCGAGTTACAGCTTTCCCCACAAGAAGCCTTTCGCTAAGACTGGTCTTGTGGGATATGCTGAGAGATATTTAGAAGCCCATAGAGGGCTATGGTGAATAAGGAAATATCTTCAGATAAAAACTGGAAAGAAACTTTCTGAGATACTGCTTTGTGTTCTGTTAATTCATCTCACAGAGTTACAGCTTTCCCCTCCAGAAGCCTTTCCTTAAGACTGTTCTTGTGGAATTTTCAAAGTGATATTTGGAAGCCCATAGAGCGATATGGTGAAAAAGGAAATATCTTCCGTTAAAAACTGGAAAGGAGCTTTCTGAGAAACTGCCGTGTGTTCGTGTAATACATCTCACCGAGTTACAGGTTTCTCCTCAAGAAGCCTTTCACTGAGACTGTTCTTGTGGGATTTGCAAAGAAATATTTGGAAGCCCATAGAGGGCTACGGTGAAAAAGGAAATATCTACCATTAAAACTGGAAAGAAGCTTTCTGAGAAACTGCTTTGTGTTCTGCTAATTCATCTCACAGGGTTACAGCTTTCCCCTCCAGAAGACTTTCGCTAAGACTGTTCTTGTGGGATTTGCAAAGTGATATTTGGAAGCCCTTAGAGGGCTATGGTGAAAAAGGAAATTTCTTGTGGAATTTGCAAAGTGATATTTTGAAGCCCATATGGGTCTATGGTGTAAAAGGAAATATCTTCCGTTAAAAACTGGAAAGAAGATTTCTGAGAAACTGCTATGTGTTCTTCTAATTCATCTCACAGAATTACAGCTTTTCCGTCAAGAAGACTTTCGCTAAGACTCTTCTTGTGGAATTTGCAAAGTGATATTTGGAAGTCCATAGAGGGCTATTGTGAAAAAAGAAATATCTTCCGTTAAATACTGGAAAGACGCTTTCTGAGAAACTGCCTTGTGTTGTGCTTATTCAACTCAGATAGTTACAGCTTTCCCCTCAAGAAGCCTTTCGCTAAAGCTGTTGTTGTGGAATTTTCTAAGTGATATTTGGAAGCTCAAAGAGGGCTATGGTGAAAAAGGAAATATCTTCAGTTAAAAACTGAAAAGAAGATTTTTTGAAACTGCTTGGTGTTCTGTTAATTCATCTCACAGAGTTACATCTTTCACCTCAAGAAGCCGTTCACTAAGACTGTTCTTTTGGAATTTGCAAAGTGATATTTGGAAGCCCCTGTGGCGCTATGGAGAAAAAGGAAATATCTTCAGTTAAAAAGTGGAAAGAAGCTTTCTGAGAAACTGCAGTGTGTTCTGTTAAAACATCTAACCGAGTTACAGCTTTCCTCACAAGAAGCCTTTCGCTAAGACTGGTCTTGTGGGATATGCTGAGAGATATTTAGAAGCCCATAGAGGGCTATGGTGAATAAGGAAATATCTTCAGATAAAAACTGGAAAGAAACTTTCTGAGATACTGCTTTGTGTTCTGTTAATTCATCTCACAGAGTTACAGCTTTCCCCTCCAGAAGCCTTTCCTTAAGACTGTTCTTGTGGAATTTTCAAAGTGATATTTGGAAGCCCATAGAGCGATATGGTGAAAAAGGAAATATCTTCCGTTAAAAACTGGAAAGGAGCTTTCTGAGAAACTGCCGTGTGTTCGTGTAATACATCTCACCGAGTTACAGCTTTCTCCTCAAGAAGCCTTTCACTGAGACTGTTCTTGTGGGATTTGCAAAGAAATATTTGGAAGCCCATAGAGGGCTACGGTGAAAAAGGAAATATCTACCATTAAAACTGGAAAGAAGCTTTCTGAGAAACTGCTTTGTGTTCTGCTAATTCATCTCACAGGGTTACAGCTTTCCCCTCCAGAAGACTTTCGCTAAGACTGTTCTTGTGGGATTTGCACAGTGATATTTGGAAGCCCATAGAGTGGTATGGTGAAAAAGGAAATCTCTTCTGTTAAAAGGGGAAAGAAGCTTTTTTGAGAAACTGCTTTGTGTTCTGTTAATTCACCTCAGAGGGTTACAGCTTTCCCCTAAAGAAACCTTTGGCTAGGACTGTTGTTGTGGAACATGCAAAATGATATTTGGAAGCCCATAGAGGGTTATGGTCAAAAAGAAAATATTTTCAGTTAAAAACTGGAAAGAAGCTTTCTGAGAAACTGTTTTGTGTTCTGTTAATTCATCTCATAGAGTTATAGCTTTCTTATAAGGACCTTTTCGCTACGACTGTTCTTGTGGAATTTGCAAAGTAATATTTGGAAGTCCATAGAGGGCTACGGTGAAAAAGAAAATATCTTCAGTTAAAAACTGGAAAGAAGCTTTCTGTGAAACGGCTTTGGGTTCTGTTAATTCATCTCACAGAGTTACACCTTTCCCCTCAGGAAGCCTTTCGCTAAGACTGTTCTTGTGGAATTGGCAAAGTGATATTTGGAAGCCCATAGAGGGCTATGCTGAAAAAGGAAATCTCTTTCGTTAAAAAGTGGAAAGAAGCTTTCTGAGAAACGGATTTGTGTTCTCTTATTTCATCTCACAGAGTTACAGCATTACCCTCAAGAAGCCTTTCGCTAAGACTGTTCTAGTGGGATTTGCCTAGTGATATTTGGAAGCCCATAGAGGGCTATGGTGAAAAAGTAAATCTCTTCCGTTAAAAACTGGAAAGAAGCTTTCTGTGAAACAGCTTTGTGTTCCTTTAATTCATCTCACAGAGTTACAGCTTTCCCCTCAAGAAGCATTTCGCTAAGACTGTTCTTGTGGAATTTGCAAAGAGATATTTCGAAGCCCATAGAGGTCTATGGAGAAAATGGAAATATATTCAGTTAAGATCTGGAAAGAAGCTTTCTGAGAAAATGCTTTTTGTTCTGTTAATTCATCTCATAGAGTTACAGCTTTTCCCTCAAAAGCCTTTCTCTAAGACAGTTCTTGTGGAATTTAAAAAGTGACATTTGTAAACCCATAGAGGGCTAAGGTGAAAAAGGAAATATCCTAAGATAAAAACTGAAAAAAAGATTATTGAGAAATTGCTTTGTGTTCTGCTAATTCAACTCAGAGAGTTATAGCTTTCCTCTCAAGAAGTCTTTCGCTTAGACTGTTGTTTTGGAATTTAAAAAGTGATATTTGGAGGCCCATAGAAGGCTAAAGTGAAAAAGGAAATATCTTCAGTTAATAACTGGAAAGAAGATTTTTGAGAAACTGCTTTGTGTTCTGTTAATTCATCTCACAGAGTTACAACATTCCAAACAAGAAGCCTTTCTCTAAGACTGTTCTTGTGGAATTTAAAAAGTGATATTTGGAAGCCGATAGAGGGCTATGGTGAGAAAGGAAATATCTTCCGTTAAAAACTGGAAAGAAGCTTTCTGAGAAACGGCTTTGTGTTCTCTTAATTCATCTCACAGAGATACAGCTTTCCCCTCAAGAAGCGTTTCGCTATGACTGTTGTTGTGGAATTTCCAAAGTGATATTTGGAAGCCCAGAGAGGGCTATGGTGAAAAAGGAAATATCTTCAGTTCAAAAGTGGTAAGAAGCTTTCTGAGAAACTGCTTTGTGTTCTGTCAATTCATCTCACAGAGTTAGAGCATTCCCCTCAAGAAGCCTTTCGCTAAGATTGTTCTTGTGGAATTTGCAAAGTGATATTTGGAAGCCCATAGAGGGCTAAGGTGAAAAAGGAAATCTCTTCCGTTAAAAACTGGAAAGAAGCTTTCTGAGAAACTGCTTTTTGCTCTGTTAAATCATCCCACAGTGTAACATCTTTCCCCTCAAGAAGCATTTCGCTAAACCTGTTCTTGTGGAATTTGCAAAGTGATATTTGGAAGCCCATAGAGGGCTAAGGTGAAAAAGGAAATCAATTCCGTTAAAAACTGGAAAGAAACTTTCTGAGAAACGGCTTTGTGTTCTCTTAATTCATCTCACAGATTTACAGCTTTGCCCTCAAGAAGCCTTTCGCTAAGAATGTTCTTGTGGAATTTAAAAAGTGATATTTGGAAGCCCAAGGAGGACAAAGGTGTAAAAGGAAATATCCTAAGATAAAAACTGAAAAGAAGCTTTATGAGAAACTGCTTTGCGTTCTGTTAATTCATCTCACAGAGTTATAGATTTCCTCTCAAGAAGCCTTTCGCTAAGACTGTTGTGGAATTTGCAAAGTGATATTCGGAAGCCCATAGAGGGCTATGGTGAAAAAGGAAATATCTTCAGTTAAAAACTGGAAAGAAGCTTTTTGAGAAGCTGCTTTGTGTTCTGTTAATTCATCTCACAGAGTTACAACTTTCCCCTCAAGAAGCCTTTCGCTAAGACTGTTGTTGTGGAATTTGCAAAGTGATATTTGGAAGCCCAGAGAGGGCTGTGGTGAAAAAGGAAATATCTTCAGTTCCAAACTGGAAAGAAGCTTTCTGAGAAACTTCTTTGTGTTCTGTGAATTCATCTCACAGAGTTAAAGCTTTCCCTTAACGAAGCCTTTCCCTAAGATTGTTCTTGTGGAATTTGCAAAGTGATATTTGGAAGTCTACAGAGGGCTATGGTGAAAAAGAAAATCTCTTCCGTTAAAAACTGTAAAGAAGATTTCTGAGAAACTCCTTTTTGTTCTGTTAATTCATCTCACAGAGTTACAGCTTTCCCCTCAAGAAAACTTTCGCTAAGACTGTTCTTGTGGAATTTGCAAAGTGATATTTGGAACCCCATAGACGGCTATGGTGAAAAAGGAAATGTCTTCAGTTAAAAAGTGGAAAGAAGCTTTTTGAGAAACTGCTTTGTGATCTGTCAATACATCTCACATAGTTACTGCTTTCACCTCAAGAAGTCTTTCGTTAAGACTGCTCTGGTGGAATTTAAAAAGTGATATTTTGACGCCCATAGAGGGCGATGATGAAAAAGGAAATGTCTTCAGTTAAGAACTGCAAAGAAGCTTTCTGAGAAACGGCTTTGTGTTCTCTTAATTCATCTCACAGAATTACAGCTTTCCCCTCAAGAAGCCTTTCGCTAAGACTGTTCTTGTGGAATTTGCAAAGTGATATTTGGAAGCCCATACAGGGCTATGACGTAAAAGTAAATATCTTCCGTTAAAAACTGGGAAGAAGCTATCTGAGAAACTGCTTTGTGTTCTGTTAACTCATCACACAGAGTTACAGGTTTTCCCTCAAGAAGCCTTTCCCTATGACTTTTCTGGTGGAATTTGCAAAGTGATATTTGGAAGCCCAATGAGGGCTATGGTGAAAAAGGAAATGTCTTCCGTTAAAAACTGGAAAGAAGCTTTCTGAGAAACGGCTTAGTGTTCTGTAAATTCATCTCACAGAGTTACAGCTTTCCCCTCAAGAAGCCTTTCTCTAAGACGGTTCTTGTGGAATTTAAAAAGTGATATTTGGAAACCCATAGAGGGCTAAGGTGAAAAAGGAAATATCCTAAGATAAAAACTGAAAAAAAGATTATTGAGAAATTGCTTTGTGTTCTGCTAATTCAGCTCAGAGAGTTATAGCTTTCCTCTCAAGAAGTCTTTCGCTTGGACTGTTCTTTTGGAATTTAAAAAGTGATATTTGGAGACCCATAGAAGGCTAAAGTGAAAAAGGAAATATCTTCAATTAATAACTGGAAAGAAGCTTTTTGAGAAACTGCTTTGTGTTCTGTTAATTCATCTCACAGAGTTACAACATTCCAAACAAGAAGCCTTTCTCTAAGACTGTTCTTGTGGAATTTAAAAAGTGATATTTGGAAGCCGATAGAGGGCTATGGTGAGAAAGGAAATATCTTCCGTTAAAAACTGGAAAGAAGCTTTCTGAGAAACGGCTTTGTGTTCTCTTAATTCATCTCACAGAGATACAGCTTTCCCCTCAAGAAGCGTTTCGCTATGACTGTTGTTGTGGAATTTCCAAAGTGATATTTGGAAGCCCAGAGAGGGCTATGGTGAAAAAGGAAATATCTTCAGTTCAAAAGTGGTAAGAAGCTTTCTGAGAAACTGTTTTGTGTTCAGTCAATTCATCTCACAGAGTTAGAGCATTCCCCTCAAGAAGCCTTTCGCTAAGATTGTTCTTGTGGAATTTGCAAAGTGATATTTGGAAGTCCATAGAGGGCTAAGGTGAAAAAGGAAATCTCTTCCGTTAAAAACTGGAAAGAAGCTTTCTGAGAACTGCTTTTTGCTCTGTTAAATCATCCCACAGAGTAACAGCTTTCCCCTCAAGAAGCATTTCGCTAAAAATGTTCTTGTGGAATTTGCAAAGTGATATATTAAAGCCCATAGACGGCTAAGGTGAAAAAGGAAATCAATTCCGTTAAAAACTGGAAAGAAACTTTCTGAGAAACGGCTTTGTGTTCTCTTAATTCATCTCACAGAGTTACAGCTTTGCCCTCAAGAAGCCTTTCGCTAAGAATGTTCTTCTGGAATTTAAAAAGTGATATTTGGAAGCCCAAGGAGGACAAAGGTGAAAAAGGAAATATCCTAAGATAAAAACTGAAAAGAAGCTTTATGAGAAACTGCTTTGCGTTCTGTTAATTCATCTCAGAGAGTTACAGCTTTCCCCTCAAGTAATCTTTCGCTAAGTCTCTTGTTGTGGAATATATAAAGTGATATTTGGAAGCCCATAGAGGGCTATGGTGAAAAAGTAAATATCCTCAATTAAAAACTGGAAAGAATCTTTCTGAGAAACTGCTTTGTGTTCTGCTAATTCATCTAACAGAGTTAAGCTTTCCCCTCAAGAAGCCTTTCACTAAGACTGTTCTTGTGGAATTTGGAAAGTGATATTTGGAAACGCGTAGAGGGCTATGGTGAAAAAGGAAATATCTTCAGTTAAAAAGTGGAAAGAAGCTTTCTGAGAAACAGCTTTGTGTTCTGTTAATTCATCTCACAAAGTTACAGCTCTTCCCTCAAGAAGCGTTTCGCTAAGACTGTTCTAGTGAAATTTGCAAAGTGATATTTGGAAGCCCATAGAGGGCTAAAGTAAAAAAGGAAATATCTTCTGTTAAAAACTGGAAAGAAGGTTTATGAGAGACTGCTTTGTGTTCTGTCAATTCATCTCACAGAGTTACAACTTTCACCTCAAGAAGCCTTTCGCTAAGACTGTTCTTGTGGAATTTGCAAAGTGATATTTGTCATCCTAAAGAGGGATATTGTGAAAAAGGAATTATCTTCAGTTAAAAACTGGATAGAAGCTTTCTGAAAAACGGCTTTGTGTTCTGTTAATTCATCTCACAGAGTTCAGGCTTTATCCTCAGGAAGCCTTTCGCTAAGACTGTTCTTGTGAAATTTTCAAAGTTAAATTTGGAAGCCCATGGAGGGCTATGTTGAAAAAGGAAATATCTTCAGTCAAAAACTGGAAAGAAGCTTTCTGAGAGACTGTTTTGTGTTCCGTTAATTCATCTCACAGGGTTACAGCTTTCCCCTCAAGAAGCCTTTCGCTAAGACTGTTCTTGTGGAATTTAAAAAGTGATATTTGGAAGCCCATACAGCGCTGTGGTGAAAAAGGAAGTATCCTAAGGTAAAAACTGAAAAGAAGCTTTTGGGGAAACTACTTTGTGTTCTGTTAATTCAACTCACAGAGACACAGCTTTCCCCTCAAGAAACATTTTGCTAAGACTCTTCTTGTGTAATTTACAAAGTGAGATTTGGAAGCCCATAGAGGTCTACGGTGATATAGGAAATATCTTCATTTAAAAACTGGAAAGAATCCTTCTGTGAAACTGGTTTGTGTTCTGTTAATTCATTTCACAGAGTTACAGCTTTACCCTCAAGAAGCCGTTCACTAAGACTGTTCTTGTGGAATTTGCAAGGTGATATTTGGAAGCCCATAGAGGGCTATGGTGAAAAATGATATATCTTCAGTTAAAAAGTGGAAAGAAGCTTTCTGAGAAACTGCTTTGTTTCCTGTTAATTCATCTCACAGAGTTACAGCTTTTCCCTCAAGAAGCCTTTCGCTAATACTATTCTTGTGGAATTTGCAAAGTGATATTTGGAAGCCCATAGAGGGTTATGGTGAAAAAGAAAATATCTTCAGTTAAAAACTGGAAAGAAGCTTTCTGAGAAACTGCTTTGTGTTCTGTTAATTCTTCTCACAGAGTTATAGCTTTCCTCTAAAGAAGCCTTTTGCTAAGACTGTTCTTGTGGAATTTGCAAAGTGACATTTGGAAGCCCATACAGGGCTGAGGTAAAAAAGAAAATATCTTCTGTTAAAAACTGGAAAGAAGCTTTATGAGAAACTGCTTTGTGTTCTGTCAATTCTTCTCACAGAGTTACAGCTTTCACCTCAAGAAGGCTTTCCCTAATACTGTTCTTTTGGAATTTAAACAGTGATATTTGGAGGCCCATAGTGGGCTATGGTGAAAATGGAAATATCTTCAGTTAAAAACTGCAAAGAATCTTTCTTAGAAACGGTTTTGTGTTCTCTAAATTCATCTCACAAAGTTACAGCTTTCCCCTCAAGAAGCCTTTCGCTAAGTGAGCTCTTGTGGAATTTCCAATGTGATATTTGAAAGCCCAATTAGGGCTATGGTGAAAAGGGAAGTGTCTTCATTAAAAACTGGTAAGAAACTTTCTGAGAAACGTCTTAGTGTTCTGTTAATTCATCTCACAGAGTTAAAGCTTTCCCCTCAAGAAGTCTTTCGCTAAGACAGTTCTTGTGTAATTTCAAAGTGATACTTGTAAGCCCATAGAGGGTTACGTTGAAAAAGGAAATATCTTCAGTTAAAAACTTGAAAGAAGCTTTTTGAGAAACTGCAATGTGTTCTGTTAATTCATCTCACAGAGCTACAGCATTCCCCTCAAGAAGCCTTTCGCTAATGCTGTTCTTGTGGAATTTCAAAGTGATATTTGGAGGCACATAGAGGGCTATGGTGAAAAACGAAATATCTTCAGTCAAAAACTGGAAAGAAGCTTTCTGAAAAACAGATGTGTTCTGTTAATTCATCTCACAGAGTTACAGCTTTCCCCTCAAGAAGCCTTTCGCTAGGACGGTTCTTGTGGAATTTGCAAAGTAATATTTGGAAGCCTATAGAAGTCTATGGTGAAAAAAGAATTATCTTCAGTTAAAAACTGTAAAGAAGCTTTCTGAGAAACTCATTTGTGTTCTGTTAATTCATCTCACAGAGTTAGAGCTTTCCCCTCAAGAAGACTTTCGCAAAGACTGTTCTTGTGGAATTTGCAAAGTGATATTTGGAAGCCCAGACAGGACAACGGTGAAAAAGGCATTCTCTTCTGTTAAACATTGGAAAGAAGCTTTTTGAAACGGCTTTGTGTTCTGATAATTCATCTCAGCGACTTACAGCTTTCCCCTCAAGAAGCCTTTCGCTAAGACTCTTCTTGTGGAATTTACAAAGTGATATTTGGAAGCCCATAGAGGGCTACTGTGAAAAAGGAAATATGTTCAGTTAAAAACTGGAAAGAAGCTTTCTGAGATACTACGTTGTGTTCTGTTAATTCATCTCAGAAAGTTACAGCTTTCCCCTCCAGAACCGTTTCGGTAAGAGTGTTCTTGTGGAATTTGCAAAGTGATATTTGGATGCCCATAGAGAGCTGTGGTGAAAAAGGAAATATCCTAAGATAAAAACTGAAAAGAAGCTTTTTGAGAAACTGCTTTGTGTTCTGTTAATTCATCTCACAGAGTTACAGCTTTACCCTCAAGAAACCTTTCGCTAAGACTGTTCTTGTGGAATTTGCAAAGTGATATTTGGATGCCCTTAGAGGGCTATGGTGAAAAAGGAAATATCTTCAATTCAAAACTGCAAAGAAGTTTTCTGAGAAACTGCTTTGTGTTCTCTTAATTCATCACACAGATTTTCAGCTTTCCCCTCAAAAATCCTTTCCCTAAGGGTGTTCTTGTGGAATTTAAAAAGTGATATTTGGAAGCCCATAGAGTGCTGTGGTGAAAAAGGAAATATCCTAAGATAAAAACTGAAAAGAAGGTTTTTGAGAAACTGCTTTGTGTTCTGTTAATTCATCTCACAGAGTTACAGCTTTCCCCTGAAGAAGTCTTTTGCTAAGACTGTTCTTCTGGAACTGGCAAAGTGATATTTGGAAGCCCATAGAGGGCTATGGTGTAAAAGGAAATATCTTCAGTTAAAAACTGAAACAAGCTTTTTGAGAAACTGCATTGTGTTCTGTTAATTCATCTCACAGAGTTACAGCATTCCCCTCAAGAAGTCTTTCACTAAGACTGTTCTTGTGGAATTTGCAAAGTGATATTTGGAAGCCCATAGAGGGCTACGGTTAAAAAGGAAATATCTTCAGCTAAAAACGTGAAAGGAGCTTTCTGAGAAACGGCTTTGTGTTCTCTTAATTCATCTCACAGAATTACAGCTTTCCCCTCAAGAAGCCTTTCGCTAAGACTGTTCTTGTTTAATTTGCAAACTGATATTCGTAAGCCCATAGAGGGCTATTGTGTAAAACGAATTATCTTCATTTAAAAACAGGAAAGAAGTTTTCTGAGAAACTGCTTTGTGTTCTGTAATTCATCTCACAGTGTTACAGCTTTCCCCTCAAGAAGCTCTTCGCTAAGACTGTTTTTGTGGAATTTGCAAAGTGATATTTGGAGGCCCATAGAGGGCTATGGTGAAAAAGGAAATCTCTTCCGTTAGAAACTGGAAAGAAGCTTTCTGAGAAACGGCTTTGTGTTCTTTTAATTCATCTCACAGAGTTAAAGTTTCCCTTCAAGTAGCCTTTCACTAGGTATGTTCTTATGGAATTTTCAAAGTGATATTTGGAAGCCTATAGAGGGCTATGGTGAAAAAGGTAATATCTTCAGTTAAAAACTGGAAGGAATATCTCTGAGAAACTGTTTTGTGTTCTGTTAATCATCTCAATGAGTTACAGCTTTCCCCTGGAGAAACCTTTCACTAAGACTGTTCCTGTGGAATTTACAAAGTGATATTTGGAAGCCCATGGAGGGCTATGGTGAAAAAGGAAATATCTTCAGTTTAAAACTGGAAAGAAGCGTTCTGAGAAACTGCTTTGTGTTCTGTTAATTCATCTCACAGAGTTACAGCTTTACTCTCAAGAAGCCTTTCGCTAAGAGAGCTCTTGTGGAATTTAAAAAGTGATATTTGGAAGCCCATAGAGAGCTGTGGTGAAAAAGGAAATATCCTAAGATAAATACTGAAAAGAAGCCTTTTGAGAAACTGCTTTGTGTTCTGTTAATTCATCTCACAGAGTTACAGCTTTCCCCTCAAGAAGCCTTTCACTAAGACTGTTCTTGTGGAATTTTCAAAATGATATTTGGAAGCCCACATACTGCTAGGGTGAAAAAGGAAATCTCTTCAGTTAAAAACTGGAAAGAAGCTTTTTGAGAAACTGCATTGTGTTCTGTTAATTCATCTCACTGAGTTACAGCTCTCCCCTCAAGAAGCGTCTCGGTAAGACTGTTCTTGTGGAATTTGCAAAGTGAAATTTGGAATCCCCTAGAGGTCTATGGTAGAAAAGAAATATCTTCAGTTAAAAACTGGAAAGAAGCTTTCTGAGAAACTGCTTTGTGTTCTGTGAATTCATCTCACAGAGTTACAGCTTTCCCCTCAAGAAGCCTTTTGCTGAGACTGTTCTTGTGGAATTTCCAAAGTGATATTTGGAAGCCCATAGAGGGCTATGTTGAAAAAGGAAATATCTTCTTTGAAGAACTGGAAAGAAGCTTTCTGAGAAACTGCGTTGTGTTCTGTTAATACATCTCACCGAGTTTCAGCTTTCACCTCAAGAAGCCTTTCGCTAATACTGTTCTTTTGGAATTTGCAAAGTGATATTTGGATGCCCTTAGAGGGCTATGGTGAAAAAGGAAATCTCTTCCGTTAAAAACTGGAAAGAAGCACTCTGACAAACGGCTTTGTGTTCTGTTAATTCATCTCACAGAGTAACAGCTTTCCCCTGAAGAAGCCTTTCGCTAAGACTGTTCTTGTTGAATTTGGAAAGTGATATTTGGAAGCCTATAGAGGGCTATGGTGAAAAAGGTAATATCTTAAGTTAAAAACTGGAAAGAAGCTTTCTGAGAAACTGTTTTGTGTACTGTTAATTCATCTCACAGAGTTATAGCTTTCCCCTCAGGAAGCCTTTCGCTAAGACTGTTCTTGTGAAATTTGCAAAGTGATATTTGGAAGACAATGGAGGGCTACGGTGAAAAAGGAAATATCTTCAGTTAAAAACTGCAAAGAAGCTTTCTGAGAAACTGCTTTGTGTTCTGTTAATCATCTCACAGTGTTACAGCTTACTCCTCAAGAAACCTTTCGCTTAGACTCTTCTTGTGGAATTTGCAAACTGATATTTGGAATCCCATAGAGGCCTATGGTGAAAAAGGGAATGTCCTCTGATGAAAACTGGAAAGACGCTTTCTGAGAAACTTCTTTGTGTTCTTCTAGTTTATCTCACAGAATTACAGCTTTCCCCTCAAGAGGACGTTCACTAAGACTGTTCTTTTGGAATTTGCAAAGTGATATTTGGAATCCCATGGAGGGTTATGGTGAAAAATAAAATATGTTCAGATAAAAACTGGAAAGAATCTATCTGAGAAACTGTTTTGTGTTCTCTTAATTCATCTCACAGTGTTTCAGCTTTCCCCTCATGAAGCCTTTCGCAAAGTTTGTTCTTGTGGAATTTGCAAAGTGA
Organism: Chlorocebus sabaeus; assembly: GCF_047675955.1. Lineage (NCBI taxonomy): Eukaryota > Metazoa > Chordata > Mammalia > Primates > Cercopithecidae > Chlorocebus > Chlorocebus sabaeus. The sequence continues at coordinate 49,494 of NW_027327682.1, read as the reverse complement.
TATTTGGAAGACCCTAGTGGGATATGGTGAAAAAGTAAATGTCCTCAGATTAAAATCGGAAAGAAGCTTTCTGTGAAACTGCTTTGTGTTCCGTTAATTCATCTCACAGTGTTACAGCTTTCCCCTCAAGAAGCCGTTGACTAAGACTGTTCTTGTGTAATATTCAAAGTGATATCTGGAAGACCATAGAGGGCGATGGTGAAAAAGAAAATGTCTTCATTAAAAACTGGAAAGAAGTTTTCTGAAAAGCTGCTTTATTTTCTGGTAATTCATCTCACAGAGTAACAGATTTCCCCTCAAGAAGCCTTTCGCAATGACTGTTCCTGCAGAATTTGCAAAGTGATATTTGGAAGCCCATAGAGGGCTATGGTTAGAAAGGAAATATCCTAAGATAAAAACTGAAAAGAAGGTTTCTTAGAAACTTCTTTGTGTTCTTTTAATTCATCTCACAGAGTTACAGCTTTCCCCTCAGGAGGTCCTACACTAAGACTGTTCTTGTGGAATTTCCAAAGTGATATTTGGTAGCCCAGAGACGCCTATTGTGAAAAAGTAAATATCTTCAGTTAAAAACCTGAAAGAAGCTTTCTGAGAAACTGCCTTGTATTCTGTTCATCTCACAGAGTTACAGCATTCCCCTCAAGAAGTCTTTCACTAAGACTGTTGTTTTGGAATTTGCAAGGTGATATTTGTAAGCCCTTAGAGGGCTATGGTTAAAAAGGAAATATCTTCAGCTAAAAACTTGAAAGAAGTTTTCTGAGAAAGGGCTTTGTGTTCTCTTAATTCATCTCACAGAGTTACAGCTTTCCCCTCAAGAAGCCTTTCGCTAAAACTGTTCTTGTTTAATTTGCAAAGTGATATTCGGAATTCTATAGAGGGCTATTGTGAAAATTGAATTATCTTCATTTAAAAACTGGAAAGAAGTATTCTGAGAAACTGGTTTGTGTTCTGTAATTCATCTCACAGAGTTACAGCTTTCCCCTCAAGAAGCAGTTCGCTAAGACTCTTCTTGTGAAATTTGCAAAGTGATATTCGGAATTCTATAGAGGGCTATTGTGAAAATTGAATTATCTTCATTTAAAAACTGGAAAGAAGTATTCTGAGAAACTGGTTTGTGTTCTGTAATTCATCTCACAGAGTTACAGCTTTCCCCTCAAGACGCCCTTCGCTACGACTGTTTTTTGTAATTTGCAAAGTGATATTTGGAAACCCATAGAGGGCTATGGTGAAAAAGTGAATCTCTTCCGTTAGAAAATAGAAAGAAGCTTTTGAGAAATGGCTTTGTGTGCTGTTAATTCATCTCACAGAGTTAAAGCTTTCCCCTCACGTAGCCTTTCGCTAAGTATGTTCTTGTGGAATTTTCAAAGTGACCAGACAGGCCCAGACTGCCTAAAACTAGGCCACAAACCGGTTTTGACCAGCTCAAAACAGACCAGAAGGGCTAAAACCAGATCAGACCATCTCAAACATGTTTTGACCCCCTCATAGCGGTTTTTACCGGCTCAAACCAGACCAGACCGATTCAATCCGGTTTTGAACGGCTCAAACTGGTTTTGAATGGCTCGTATTGGTTTTGACAGGCTATAACCGGTTTTGACCAGCTCAAACCACACCAGACCTGCTCAACCCGGTATTGACCGGCTGAAACCGATTTTGGCCATATGAGACCAGATCAAACCGGACTAGACGAGCCAAGACCAGCTAAAACCGTATCAAACCAGACCAGAATGCCCCAGACCGCCTAAAACCGGGCCAAACCGGCTCAAACCTACTTTGACTGGCTCAAACCAGACCAGACCAGGCCAGACTGGCTGAAAGCGGATCAAACCGTACCAAACCGGGCCAGACCGGCTAAAACCGGGCCACAAACTGGTTTGGACCGGCTCAAACCAGACCAGACCGTTTCAAACCGGTTTTGACCAGCCTGAGCCATTTTTGACCGGCTCAAACTGGAACAGACCGGCTCAAACCGGTTTTGACCTGATGACACCGGATCAAACCGGACCAGACCGACTCACACCAGATTAAACCAGACCAGACACTCCCAGATCGGATGAAACCGGACCAAACCGGACCAGACCGGCACAGACCGGTTAAAATCGGGCCAGACCGGCTCAAAACGGTTTTGACCAGCTCAAACCAGACCAGACCGGTTCAAACCGGTTTTGACTGGCTCAATCCGGTTTTGTCCGGCTCAAACCGGTTTTGACCGGCTCAAACCACTCCAGACCGGCTAAAACCGGTTTTCCACCGGCTCAAACCGGTTTTGACCTGATTAGACCAGATCAAACCGGACCAGACCGGCTCAGACAGGCTCAAATCGGTTTTGACTGGCTTCAACCAGACAAAACCGGCTAAAACCAATTTTGAAAGGCTCAAACTGACCAGACCGGCTCAAATAAGACCAGATCGGCTCAAATCGGTTTTGACCTGCTCAAACCACACCAGACTGGCTGAAACCGGTTTTGACCGGCTAAAACCGGTTTTGATAAAAATGAGACCGGATAAACCGAATCAGACCGGCCCAAAATGGCTAAAATCAGATCAAACCAGACTAGACTGGCCCAGACCGCATTAAACTGGGCCACAAACCGGTTTTGACAGGTTCAATGCAGACCAGACAGGCTCATACCGGTTTTGACCGACCTGAGCCGGTGTTGACCAGCTCAAACCAGACCAGACTGGCTCAAACCGGTTTTGACCGGCTCAAAGCGGTTTTGACCGGATCAAACCAGACTCGACTGGCCCAGACCAGCTGAAACCGGAATAAACCAGAGCAGACCGGCCCAGACCGGCTGAAACCGGGCCACTAACCGGTTTTCACCAGCCTGAACCAATTTTGACTGGCTCAAACCAGTCCAGACTGGCTCAAACCGGACCAGACCGGCTCAAACCAGTTTTGACCGGATGACACCGGCTCAAACCGGAGCACACCGGCTCTCACCGGATCAAACTGTACCAGACAGGCCTAGACCGGCTGAAACTGGATCAAACAGGAAGAGACTGGCCCGGACCGGCTAAAACCGGGCTAGACCGGCTCAAACCAGGCCAGAGAGGCTCAAACCAGACCAGAACGGTTCAAACCAGTTTTGACTGGCTCATTCCGGTTTTGACCGGCTCAATCCGGTTTTGACCAGCTCAAACCAGTCCAGACCGGCTAAAACCGGTTTTCACCGGCACAAACCGGTTTTGACCTGATTAGACCGGATCACACCGGACCAGACCGGCTCAGAGAGGCTCAAATCGGTTTTGACCGTCTTAAACCAGACCAGACTGGCTCAAACCGGTTTTGACCTGCTCAAACCACACCCGACTGGCTGAAACTGGTTTTGACCAGATGAGACCGGTTTTGACCGGATGAGACTGGATCAATCGGAATCAGACCGGCCCAGACCAGCTAAAATCGGATCAAAACGGACCAGCCCGGCCAGACCGCCTAAAACTGGGCCACAAACCGGTTTTGACCGGTTCAAACCAGAACAGACTGGCCCAAACCGGTTTTGACCGACCTGAGCCGGTTTTGATCGGCTCAAACCAGACCGGACCGGCTCAAACCAGACCAGACCAGCTCAAAGCAGTTTTGACCGGCTTAAAGCGGTTTGGACTGGATCAAACCAGACTCGACCGGCCCAGACCAGCTGAAACCAGATGAAACTGGACCAGACCGGTGCAGAGCAGCTAAAGCTGGGCCACAAACCGGTTTTGACCGGCTCAAACCAGAGCAGACCGGCTCAAACCGGACCAGACCGGCTCAAACCAGTTTTGAACGGAAGACACCGGATCAAAGAGGACCAGACCGGCTCACACCGAATCAAACCAGACCAGACAGGCCCAGACCAGCTGAAACTGGATCAAACCGGACCAGACCAGTCCACACCAGATAAAACCGGGCCAGACTGGCTCAAACCGGTTTTGATCAGCTCAAATCAGACCAGACCTGTTCAAACCGGTTTTGATGGGCTCAATTCAGTTTTGACCAGCTCCAACCGGTTTTGACTGGCTCAAACCACTCCAGACCGGGTAAAACCGGTTTTCACCAGCTCAAAACAGTTTTGACCTGATTAGACCGGATCAAACCGAGCCAGAAAGGCTCAGACAGGCTTGAAACGGTTTTGACTGGCTTCAACCAGACCAAACCGGCTCAAACCGGTTTTGACCAGCTCGAAGCGGTTTTGACCTGCTCAAACCAGACCAAACCGGCTCAAACCAGACCAGACCGGCTCAAACCGGTTTTCACTGGCGTAAACCAGACCAGACTGGCCCAGACCATCTAAAACCGTGCCAAACTGGCTCAATCCTATTTTGACTGGCTCAAAACAGACCTGACCGCCTCAAACCCGACCTGACGGGCTCAAACCGCTTTTGACCTGACCAAACCACACCAGACCGTCAGAAATCGGTTTTGACACGCTAAAACCGGTTTTGACCACATGAGTTCGGATCAAACCAAATCAGACCGGCCCAGACCGGCAAAAATCGGATCACACCGGACCAGACCGGCCCAGACCGCCTAAAACTGGACCACAAACAGGTTTTGACCGGTTCTAATCAGACCAGACCAGCTCAAACCGGTTTTGACCGACCTAAGCCGGTTTTGAGCGACTCAAACCCGACCAGACCGTTTGAAACCAGACCAGACCAGCTTAAACCGGTTTTGACTGGCTCAAACCAGACCAGACCGGTTCAATCCGGTTTTGACCGGCTCAAACCGGTTTTGAATGGCTCGAAGCGATTTTGACCGAATCAAACCGGTTTTGAACGGATCAAACCACACCAGAACGGCTCAAACCGGTTTTGACTGGCTGAAACCGAATTTGACCATATGAGACTGGATCAAACCGGACAAGACGGGCCTAGACCGGCTAAAACCGGATCAAACCGGACCAGAACGGCCCTGACCGCCTAAAGCCGGGTCAAAGCGGCTCAAACCTATTTTGACCTTCTCAAACCAGACCAGACCGGCTCAAACCGGTTTTGACCGGCTCAAACCAGACCAGACCAGCTCAAACCGGATCAAACTGGACCAGACCGGCCCAGACCGCCTAACACCGGGCCAAACCTTCTCAAACCTATTTTGACCAGCTCAAACCAGACCAGACCGACTTGAACCTGTTTTGACCGGCTCAAACCAGACCTGACCGGCTCAAACCGGTTTTGATCGGATTAGACTAGATCAAACCGTACCAGACCTTCTCAAAACGGATCATACCGGACCAGACCGGCACAAACCAGCTCAAAATGGCTCAAACCGAACCAGACCGGCCCAGACAGGCTATAACCGGGCCAATCTGGCTCAATCAGATTTTGACTGGCTCAAACCAGACCAGACCGGCTCAAACCAGACCACACTGCCTCAAACCGGTTTTGACCGGCTGAAACTAGAAGAGACTGGCTCAAACCGGTTTTAACTGGATGAGACAGGATAAAACCAGACCAGACCGGCTCAAACCGGATGAAACCGCAGCAGACCGGCCCAGAACAGCTGAAGCCCGAGCAAACCGGACCACGCGGGGCCAGATCGGCTAAAAGTGGGCCACAAACCGGTTTTGAGCGGCTCAAACCAGACCAGACCGGCTCAAACCGGTTTTGACCAGCCTGAGTTGGTTTTGACCGGCTCATACCAGACCAGACCGGTTCAAACCGGACCAGACCGGCTCAAACCGGTTTTGAACGGATGACACCAGATCAAACAGGACCAGACTGGCTCACACCGCATCAAACCAGACCAGACAGGCCCAGAAAGGCTGAAACCGGATCAAACCGGACCAGACTGGCCCAGACCGGCTAAAACCGGGCCAGACCGGCTCAAAACGGTTTTGACCGGCTCAAACCAGACCAGACCGGTTCAAACCGGTTTTGACTGGCTCAATCTGGTTTTGACTGGCTCAAACCGGTTTTGACTGGCTCAAACCACTCCAGACCGGCTAAAACCGGTTTTCACTGGTCAAACCGGTTTTGACCTGATTAAACCGGATCAAACCGGACCAGACAGGCTCAGACAGGCCCGAATCGGTTTAGACTGGCTTCAACCAGACAAAAACGGCTCAAACCGCTTTTGACTGGCTCAAACCAGACCAGACCGGTTCGATCCGATTTTGACCGTCTCAAACCGATTTTGAACGGCTCGAACCGGTTTTGACCACCACAAACCGGTTTTGACCGGCTCAAATCACACGAGACCGGCTCAAACCGATTTTGACTGACTGAAACCGATTTTCACCGGATGAGACCGGATCAAACCAGACCAAACGGGCCCAGACCGGCTAAAACAGGATCATTCCGGACCAGACCGGCCCTGACTGCCTAAAACCAGGCCAAACCCGGTCAAACCTATTTTGACCGCCTCAAACCAGACCAGACCGTCTCAAACCGGTTTTGACCGGCTCAAATGAGACCAGGCCGGCTCAAACCGGATCAAACAGGACCACACCGGCCCAGACCGCCTAAAAACGGGCCAAACCGGCTCAAACCTATTTTGACCGGCTCAAACCAGACCAGACCAGCTCGAACCTGTTTTGACCGGCTCAAAGCAGACCTGACCAGCTCAAACCGGTTTTGACAGGATTAGACCGGATGAAACCGGACCAGACCTTCTCAAACCGGATCATAACGGACCAGACCGGCACAAATCGGCTCAAACCGGCTCAAGCCGAACCAGACCGGCCCAGACAGGCTAAAACGGGGCCAAACCGGCTCATTCAGGTTTTGACCGGCTCAATTGAGACCAGACCGGCTCAAACCAGACAGACTGGATCAAACCAGTTTTGATCGGCTCAAACCAGACCAGTCCGGCTCAAACCGGTTTTGACCGGATGAGACAGAATAAAACCGGACCAGACCGGCACAAACCGGATGAAACCGCACCAGACCAGACCAGAAGAGCTGAAGCCGGTGCAAACCGGACCAGACAGGCCCAGACCGGCTCAAACCAGTTTTGACCAGCCTGAGCCGGGTTTGGCCGGTTCAAACCAGACCAGACCGCCTCAAACTGGACCACACCGGCTCAAACCTTTTTTGACCTGCTCAAACCACACCAGACCGGCTGAAACCACTTTTGACCGGCTAAAACCGGGTTTGACCGGAAGAGACCAGATCAAACCCAATCAGGCCAGCCCAGAACGGCTAAAATCGGATCAAAACACACCAGACTGGCCCACGCCACCGAAAACTGGGCCACAAACCCTTTTTGACCCGTTCAAACCAGACCAGACCGGCTCAAACCGGTTTTGACCGACCGGAGCATGTTTTGACCGGCTCAAACCAGACCAGACTGGCTTAAACCAGACCAGACTGGCTCAAACCGTTTTTGACCAGCTCAAAGCGGTTTTGACCGGATCAAACCGGACTCGACCAGCCCACACCAGCAGAACTCACATCAAACTGGACCAGACCGGCCCAGACAGGAAAAAACCGGTTCACAAACCGGTTTTGACTGGGTCAAACCAGACCAGAACGTCTCAAACCGGTTTTTACCGGTTCAAACCAGACCAGACCAGCTCAAACCAGACCAGACGGGCTCAAACCGGTTTTGACCAGCTCAAACCGGTTTCGACCGGCTCAAACCAGACCATACAGGTTCAATCCGGTTTTGACCAGCTCAAACCGGTTTTGACCAGCCTGAACCGGTTTTGACTGGCTCAAACCAGACCAGACCGGCTCAAACCGGACCAGACCGGCTCAAACCGGTTTTCACCAGATGACACCGGATCAAACCGGACCAGACCGGCTCACACCGGATCAAACCAGACCAGACACTCCCAGACCGGATGAAACTGGACCAAACCAGACCAGACCGGCACAGACCGGCTAAAACCGGGCCAGACCGGCTCAAACCGGTTTTTACCAGCTCAAACCAGACCAGACCGGTTCAAACCGGTTTTGACTGGCTCAATCCGGTTTTGACCGGCTCAAACCGGTTTTGACCGGCTCAAACCACACCAGACTGGCTAAAACCGGTTTTCACTGGCTCAAACCGGGTTTGACCTGATTAGACCGGATCAAACCAGACCAGACCGGCTCAGACAGGCTCGAATCGGTTTTGACTGGCTTCAACCAGACAAAACCTGCTCAAACCAGACCAGACCGGCTCAAACAAGACCAGATCGGCTCAAATCGGTTTTGACCTGCTCAAACCACACCAGACCGGCTGAAACTGGTTTTGACCGGCTAAAATCGGTTTTGACCGGATGAGACCAGATAAACCGAATGAGACCGGCCCAGAATGGCTAAAATCAGATCAAACCAGACCAGACCGACCCAGACCGCCTAAAACTGGGCCACAAACCTGTTTTGACAGTTTCAAAGCAGACCCAGACTGCCTCATACCGGTTTTGACCGACATGAGCTGGTTTTGACCGGCTCAAACCAGACCAGACCGGCTGAAACCGGTTTTGACTGGCTCAAAGCGGTTTTGACTGGATCAAACCAGACTCGACTGGCCCAGACCAGTTGAAACCGGAAAAAAACGGACCAGACCGGCGCAGACCAGCTGAAACGGGCCACAAACCGGTTTTCACCGGCCTGCGCCATTTTTGACCGGCTCAAACCAGACCAGACTGGCTCAAACCGGACCAGACCGGCTCAAACCGGTTTTGACCGGTTGACACCGGCTCAAACGGAGCACACCGGCTGACACCGGATCAAACCGGACCAGACAGGCCCAGACCGGCTGAAACTGGATCAAACCAGAAGAGACCGGCCCAGACCAGCTAAAACCGGGCCAGAACGGCTCAAACAGGGCCAGACCGGCTCAAATCAGACCAGAACTCTTCAAACCGGTTTTGACTGGCTCAATCCGGTTTTGAACAGCTCAAAACGGTTTTGACCGGCTCAAACCACTCCAGAATGGCTAAAACCGGTTTTAACCAGCTCAAACCGGTTTTGACCTGATTAGACCAGATCAAACCAGACCAGACCGGCTCAGAGAGGCTCGAATCGGTTTTGACCGGCTCAAACCAGACCAGACCAGGTCAAACCGTATCAAACGGGACCAAACCGGCCCAGACCGCCTAAAACCAGGACAAACCGGCTCAAACCTATTTTCACTGACTCAAAACAGACCAGACTGGCTCGAACCTGTTTTCTCCAGCTCAAACCAGACCAGACCAGCTCAAACCGGTTTTGACCGGCTCAAACCGGTTTTGACCGGCTCAAAGCAGACCAGACCGGTTCAGTATGGTTTTGACTGGCTCAAACAGGTTTTGAACGGCTCGAACCGGTTTGGACCGGCTCAAACCACACCAGACCGGCTCAAACCGGTTTTGAAGAGCTGAAACCGATTTTGACCGGATGAGACCGGATCAAACTGGACCAGAGGGGCCCAGACCGGCTAAAACCGGATCAAACCGGACCAGACCGGCCCAGACCGCCTAAAACCGGGCCAAACCAGCTCAAACCTATTTTGACCAGCTCAAACAAGACCAGACTGGCTCAAACCGGTTTTGACCGGCTCAAACCAGACCAGACCGGTTCAAACCGTATCAAACGGGACCAAACCGGCCCAGACCGCCTAAAACCAGGACAAACCGGCTCAAACCTATTTTCACTGACTCAAAACAGACCAGACAGGCTCGAACCTGTTTTCTCCGTCTCAAACCATACCAGACCGGGTCAAACCGGTTTTGACCGGATTAAACCAGATCAAACCGGACCAGACCTTCTCAAACCGGATCATACCAGACCAGACAGGCACAAACGGGCTCAAACCAGCTCAAACCGAATCACACCAACCCAGACAGGCTAAAACCGGTCCAAACTGTCTCAATCAGGTTTTGACCGGCTCAAACCAGACCAGACGGGCTCAAACTAGACCAGACTGGCTCAAACCGGTTTTGACCGGCTCAAACAAGAACAGACCGGCTCAAACCGGACTGACCGGATGAGACAGGATAAAACCGGAGCAGACCGGCTCAAACCGGATGAAACCTCACCAGACCGGCCCAGAACAGCTGAAGCCAGAGCAAACCTGACCAGACCGGGCCAGACCAGCTAAAACTGGGCCACAAACCGGTATTAACCGGCTCAAACCAAACCAGACCGGCTCCAACCGGTTTTGAGCAGCTCAAAGTGGTTTTGACTGGATCATACCGGACTCGACCAGCCCAGACCAACTGAAACCGGATGAAACCGGAGCAGACCGGCCCAGACCGGCTAAAACCGTGCCACAAACCGGTTTTGACCGGCTCAATCCAGACCAGACCGGCACAAACCGGACCAGACTGGCTCAAACCGGTTTTGACCGGATGACACCGGGTCAAACCGGACCAGACCGGCTCACACCGGAACAAATCGGACCAGACAGGCCAGACCGGCTGAAAGAGGATCAAACCGCACTACACCGTCCCAGACTGGCTATAACCGGGCCAGACCGGCTCAAACAAGTTTTGACCGGCTCAATCCAGACCAGACCGGTTCAAACCAGTTTTGACTGGCTCAATCCGGTTTTGACCGGCTCAAACCGGTTTGGACCGGCTTAAACCACTCCAGACCGGATAAAACCGGTTTTCACCAGCTCAAAACAGTTTTGACCTGATTAGACCGGATCAAACCGGACCAGACCAGCTCACACAGGCTCGAATCGGTTGTGACTGGCTTCAACCAGAACAAACAGTCTCAAACGGTTTTGACGGGCTCAAACCGGTTTTGACCAGCTCAAACAAGACCAGACCGGCTCAAACCAGACCAGACCGGCTCAAACCAGTTTTGACCTGCTCAAACCACACCAGACCGGCTGAAACCGGGTTTGACCGGCTAAAACCGGGTTTGACCGGAAGAGACAGGATCAAACCGGACTCGACCGGCCCAGACCAGCTGAAACCGGATCAAACCCGACCAGACCGGCGCAAACCACCTCAAACCGGACCAGATCGGCCCAGACCGGCTAAAACCGGGCCAAACCAGCTCAAACAGGTTTCGACCGGCTCAAACCAGACCAGACCGTCTCAAACAAGACCAGACCGGCTCAAACTGGTTTTGACCAGATGAGACCGGATCAAACCGGACCAGACCGGCTCAAACCGCATCAAACCGGAAAAGATCGGTTAAGAACGGCTAAAACTACGCCAAATTGGCTCAAACCGGTTTTGACCGTCTCAAACCGGTTTGGACCTGCCTAAACCACACGAGACCGGCTGAAACTGGTTTTGATCGGCTAAAACCGGATTTGACCAGATGAGATCGGATCAAACCGAATCAGACTGGCCCAGACCAGCCAAAATCGGATGAAACCAGCCCAGACCGGCCCAGACCGCATAAAACTGGGCCACAAACCGGTTTTGACCGGCTCAAACTGGACCAGACCGGCTCAAACCAGTTTTGACCGGCTCAAAGAGGTTTTGGCCGGATCAAACCGGACTCGACCGGCCCAGACCAGCTGAAACCGCATCGAACTGGAGCAGACCGGCACAGACTGGCTAAAACCGGCCCACAAATCGGTTTTGACCAGCTCAAACCAGACCAGAACGGCTCAAACCGGATCAAACTGGACCAGACCGGCCCGGACCGCCTAAAACCATGCCAGACCGGCTCAAATCTATTTTTACCAGCTCCAACCAGACCAGAATGGGTCAAACCTCTTTTGACGGGCTCAAACCAGACCTGACCGGCTCAAAAGGTTGTGACCAGATTAGACCAGATCAAACCGGACCAGACCTTCTCAAACTGTATCATACCGGACCAGACCAGCACAAACCAGCTCAAAGCGGCTCAAACCGAACCAGACCGGCCCAGACAGCCTATAACCAAGCCAAACCGGATCAATCAGGTTTTGACCGGCTCAAACCAGACCAGACCGGCTCAAACCAGACCAGACTGGCTTAAACCGGTTTTGACCGGATGACACCGGATCAAACCGGACCAGACCGGCTCACACCAGATCAAACTGGACCAGGCAGGCCCACACCGGCTAAAACCAGGCCAGACCGGCTCAAACCGGTTTTGACCATCTCAAACCAGACTAGACTGGTTCAAACCAGTTTTGACTGGCTCAATCCGGTTTTGACCATCTCAAAGCGGTTTGGACCGGCTGAAACCACTCCAGACTGGCTAAAACCGGTTTTCACCGGCTCAAACCGGTATTCACCTGATTAGACTGGATCAAACCGAACCAGACGGGCTCAGACAGGCTAGAATCGGTTTTGACTGGCTTCAACCAGACCAAACTGGCTCGAACCATGTTGACCGGCTCAAACCAGACCAGACCGGCTCAAACCAGACCAGATTGGCTCAAACCGGTTTTGACCTGCTCAAACCACACCAGATCGGCTCAAACCCGTTTTGATCGGCTCAAAGCGGTTTTAACCGGATCAAACTGGACGTAACCGGCCCAGACAGGCTAAAACCGGGCCACAAACCGGTTTTGCCCGGCTCAAACCAGACCAGACCGGCTGAAACTGGTTTTGACCGGCCTGAGCCGGTTTTGACCGCCTCAAACCGATTTTGACCGGCTAAAACCGGTTTTCACCGGATGAGACCTGATCAAACCGAATGAGACCGGCCCAGACCGGCTAAAATTGGAACAAACCGGACCAGACCAGCCCAGACCGCCTTAAACTGGGCCACAAACCGGTTTTGACGGGTTCAAACCAGACAAGACCGGCTCAAACCAGTTTTGACCGACCTGAGACGGTTTTGACGGGCTCAAACCAGAGCAGACTGGCTCAAACCGGTTTTGACCGCCTCAAAGCGGTTTTGACCACATCAAACCACTCCAGACCGGCTAAAACCGGTTTTCACCGGCTCAAAGCGGTTTTGACCTGATTAGACCGGATCAAACCAGACCAGACTGGCTCAGACAGGCTCAAATCGGTTTTGACTGGCTTCAACCAGACCAAACCGGCTCAAACCAGTTTTGACCGGCTAGAACCGGTTTTGTCTGGCTCAAACCAGACCAGACCGGCTCAAACTCTTTTTGACTGGCTCAAACCGGTTTTGACCTGCTCAAACGACACCATACCGGCTGAAACCCGTTTTGACCGGCTGAAACCGGTTTTGACCGGATGAGACAGGATCAAACCGAATCAGACCGGCCCAGACCGGCTAAAATTGGATCAAACCGGACCAGACAGGCCCAGACCGCCTAAAACTGGGCCACAAACTGGTTTTGACCGGTTCAAACCAGACCAGACTGGCTCAAACCAGACCAGATCAGCTCAAATCGGATTTGACCGGCTCAAATCGGTTTTGGCCGGCTCAAAGCAGACCAGACCGGCTCAAACCGGTTTTGACCGGGTCAAAGCGGTTTTGACCGGATGACACCAGATCAAACCAGACCAGACCCGCTCACACCGGATCAAACTGGACCAGACAGCCCCAGACCAGCTGAAACCGGATCAAACCAGACCAGACCGGCCCAGACTGGCTAAAACCGGGCCAGAACGCCTCAAACCGGTTTTGACCGGCTCAAACCAGACCAGACCGGTTCAAACCAGTTTTGACTGGCTCAATCCGGTTTTGACCACCTCGAACCGGTTTTGACTGGCTCAAACCAGACCAGACCGGCTCAAACCGGTTTTGACCGGCTCAAACCAGACCAGACCAGCTCAAACCAGACCACACCGGCTCAAACCGGTTTTGGCCGGCTCAAACCAGACTGGACCAGTTCAATCCGGTTTTGAAAGGCTCAAACCTGTTTTGAACGGCTCGAACGAATTTTGACTGGCTCAAACCGGTTTTGAACGGCTCAAAACACACCCGACCAGCTCAAACCGGTTTTGACTGGCTCAAACCGATTTTGACCATACGAGACCGGATCAAACCGGACCAGGCGGGCCCAGACCGGCTAAAACCAAATCAAGCTGGACCAGAATGGCCCAGACCACCTAAAACCGGGCCAAAGAGGCTCAAACCTATTTTGACTGGCTCAATCCGGTTTTGACCGGCCCAAACCAGACCAGACTGGCTCAAACCGGATCAAACCGGAGCAGACCGGCCCAGACCGCCTAAAACCGGGCCAAACCAGCTCAAACCTATTTTGACCGGCTCAAACAAGACCAGACCAGCTTGAACCTCTTTTGACAGGCTCAAACCAGACCTGACTGGCTCAAACCGGTTTTGATCGGATTAGACTGGATCAAACTGGACCAGACCCTCTCAAACCGGATCATACCGCACAGAACCTTAACAAACCGGCTCAAACCGGCTAAAACCAAACCAGACTGGCCTAGACAGTCTAAAACCGGGCCAAACCGGCTCAATCAGGTTTTGACTGGCTCAAACCAGACCAGACCGGCGCAAACCAGACCACACTGGCTCAAACCGGTTTTGACCGGCTGAAACTAGAAGAGATTGGCTCAAATCGGTTTTGACCGGATGAGACAGGATAAAACCAGACCAGACCAGCTAAAACCGGATGAAACCACACCAGACCGGCCCAGAAGAGTTGAAGCCGGAGCAAACCGGACCAGACGAGGCCAGATCAGCTAAAACTGGGCCACAAACCAGTTTTGACCGGCACAAACCAGACCAGACCGGCTCAAACCGGTTTTGACCAGCCTGAGCTGGTTTGGACCGGCTCAAACCAGAACAGACCAGTTAAAACAGGTTTTGAATGGATGACACCGGATCAAACTGGACCAGACCGGCTCACACCGGATCAAATCGGACCAGACAGGCCCAGACCGGCTGAAACCGGATCAAACCGGACCAGACCGGCCCAGACCGGTTTTGACCGGCTCAAACCGGTTTTGACCTGCTCAAACCACACCAGACTGGCTGAAACCGGTTTTGACCGGCTAAAACCGGTTTTGACTGGATGACACCTGATCAAACCGAATGAGACCGGCCCAGACTGGCTAAAATTAGAACAAACCGGACCAGACCGGCCCAGACCGCCTAAAACTGGGCCACAAACCGGTTTTGACGGGTTCAAACCAGACCAGACCGGCTCAAACCGGTTTTGACCGGCTCAAAGAGGTTTTGACTACATCAAACTGGACTTGACCGGCCCAGACCAGCTGAAACCGGTCAAACCGGACCAGACCGGAGCAGACCGGCTAAAACTGGGCCACCAACTGGTTTTGATAGGCTTAAACCAGACCAGACTGGCTCAAACCGGTTTTGACCGGCTCAACCCAGACCAGACCGGCTCAAACTGGACCAGACCGGCTCAAACCGGATTTGACAGGATGACACCCGATCAAACTGGACCAGACCGGCTCACACCGGATCAAACCGGACCAGACAGGCCCAGACCGGCTCAAACCAGATCAAACCAGACCAGACCGGCCCAAACTGGCTAAAACCGGGCCAGACCGGCTCAAACCGGTTTTGACCGGCTCAAACCAGACAAGTATGATTCAAACTGGTTTTTACTGCCTCAATCCAGTTTTGACTGGCTCAAACCGGGTTTGACCACCTCAAACCACTCCAGACCAGCTCAAACTGGTTTTCACCGGCTCAAACCGGTTTTGACCTGATTAGACCCGATCAAACCGGACCAGACCAACTCAGACAGGCTCGAATCGGTTTTGACTGTCTTCAACCAGACCAAACCGCCTCACCAGGTTTTGACCGGCTCGAACCGGTTTTGACCGGCTCAAACCAGAACAGACCGGCTCAAACCGGTTTTCACTGGCTCAAACCGGTTTTGACCTGATTAGACTGGATCAAACCAGACCAGACCGGTTCAGACAGGCTCCAATCGGTTTTGACTGGCTTCAACCAGACCAGACCGGCTCAAACCGGTTTTGACCGGCTGAAACCAGACGAGACTGGCTCAAACAGGTTTTGACCTGCTCAAACCACACCAGATGGGCTGAAAACGGTTTTGACCGGCTAAAACAGGTTTTGACTGGATGAGACCAGATCAAACTGAATCAGATGGGCCCAGACTGGCTAAAATCGGATGACACCGGATGAGACCGGCCCAGACCGCCAAAAACTGGGCCACAAACCGGTTTTGAAGCGTTCAAACCAGACCAGACCGGCTCAAACCGATTTTGACGGACCTGAGCCGGTTTTGACTGGCTCAAACCAGACCAGACCGGCTCAAACCAGACCAGACCGGCTCAAAGCGGTTTTGACCGGCTCAAACCAGACCAGACCGGTTCAAACCGGTTTTGACTGGCTCAATCCGGTTTTCACCGGCTCAAACTGGTTTTGACATGATTAGACCGGTTCAAACCAGACCAAACTGGCTCAAACCAGACCAGACCGGATAAAACCAGAGCAGACGGGCTAAAACCGGTTTTGACCGGCTCAAACCAGACCAGATTGGCTCAAAACGCTTTTGACCGGATGATACAGTATAAAACCAGAGCAGACCGTATCAAACCGGTTTTGACCGGCTCAAACCAGACCAGACCGGTTCAATCCGCTTTTGACCGGCTCAAACCGGTTTTGAATGGCTCGAACCGGTTTTGAGCAGCTCACACCTGTTTTGACCTGCTAAAACCACGCCAGACCGGCTGAAACCGGGTTGACCGGCTAAAACCGGTTTTGACCAGATGAGACCGGATCAAACCGAATCAGACAGGCCCAGACCAGCTAAAATCGGATCAAACCAGACCAGACAGGCCCAGACCGCCTAAAACTGGGCCACAAACCGGTTTTGACCGGCTCAAAGCAGACCAGACCGGTTCAGTACGGTTTTGACTGGCTCAAACAGGTTTTGAACGGCTCGAACCAGTTTGGACCGGCTCAAACCACACCAGACCGGCTTAAACCGGTTTTGACCGGCTGAAACCGATTTTGACCGGATGAGACCGGATCAAACCGGAATAGACGGGCCCAGACCAGCTAAAACCAGATCAAACCGGACCAGACCGCCTAAAACCGGGCCAAACCAGCTCAAACCTATTTTGACAGGCTCAAACCAGACCAGACCATCTCAAACCGGTTTTGACTGGCTCAAACCAGACCAGACTGGGTCAAACCGTATCAAACGGGACCAGACTGGCCCAGACCGACTAAAACAAGGACAAACCGGCTCAAACCTATTTTCACCGGCTCAAAACAGACCAGACCGGCTCGAACCTGTTTTCTCCAGCTCAAACCATACCAGACCGGCTCAAACCGGTTTTGACCTGATTAGACTGGATCAAACCAGACCAGACCGGCTCAGACAGGATCGAATCGGTTTTGACTGGCTTCAACCAGACCAGACCGGCTCAAACCGGTTTTGACAGGCTGAAACCAGACGAGACTGGCTCAAACAGGTTTTGACCTGCTCAAACCACACCAGATGGGGGTGAAACCGGTTTTGACTGGCTAAAACAGGTTTTGACTGGATGAGACCGGATCAAACTGAATCAGACGGGCCCAGACCGGCTAAAATCGGATCACACCGGACAAGACCGGCCCAGACCGCCTAAAACTGGGCCACAAACCGGTTTTGACCGGTTCAAAACAGACCAGACCAGCTCAAACCGGTTTTGACCGACCTGAGCCGGTTTTTGATCGGATCAAAGCAGACCAGACCGGCTCAAACCAGACCAGACCAGCTCAAACCGGTTTTGACCAGCTAAAACCGGTTTTGACCGGCTCAAAGCAGACCAGACCGGTTCAGTATGGTTTTGACTGGCTCAAACAGGTTTTGAACGGCTCGAACCGGTTTGGACCGGCTCAAACCACACCAGAGCGGCTCAAACCGGTTTTGAACAGCTGAAACCAATTTTGACCGGATGAGACCGGATCAAACCGGACCAGACGGGCCCAGACCGGCTAAAACCGGATCAAACCGGACCAGACCAGCCCAGACCGCCTAAAACCGGGCCAAACCAGCTCAAACCTATTTTGACCAGCTCAAACAAGACCAGACTGGCTCAAACCGGTTTTGACCGGCTCAAACCAGACCAGACCAGGTCAAACCGTATCAAACGGGATCAAACCGGCCCAGACCGCCTAAAACCAGGACAAACCGCTCAAACCTATTTTCACTGACTCAAAACAGACCAGACTGGCTCGAACCTGTTTTCTCCAGCTCAAACCAGACCAGACCAGCTCAAACCGGTATTGACCAGCTCAAACCGGTTTTGACCAGCTCAAAGCAGACCAGACCGGTTCAGTACGGTTTTGACTGGCTCAAACCGGTTTTGACCGGCTCGAACCAGACCAGACCGGTTCAAACCGTATCAAACGGGACCAAACCGGCCCAGACCGCCTAAAACCAGGACAAACCGGCTCAAACCTATTTTCACTGACTCAAAACAGACCAGACCGGCTCGAACCTGTTTTCTCCGTCTCAAACCATACCAGACCGGGTCAAACCGGTTTTGACCGGATTAAACCAGATCAAACCGGACCAGACCTTTTCAAACCGGATCATACCAGACCAGACAGGCACAAACGGGCTCAAACCAGCTCAAACCGAATCACACCAACCCAGACAGGCTAAAACTGGTCCAAACTGTCTCAATCAGGTTTTGACCGGCTCAAACCAGACCAGACAGGCTCAAACTAGACCAGACTGGCTCAAACCGGTTTTGACCGGGCTCAAACAAGAACAGACCGGCTCAAACCAGTTTTGACCGGATGAGACAGGATAAAACCGGACCAGACCGGCTCAAACCGGATGAAACTGCACCAGACCGGCCCAGAACAGCTGAAGCCAGAGCAAACGGGCCAGACCAGGCCGGACCGGCTAAAACCAGGCAACAAACCGGTTTTGACCGGCTCAAACCAGACCAGACTGGCTCAAACCAGTTTTGACCGGATGACATGGATCAAACCGGACTAGATTCACTCACACCGGATCATACCGGACCAGACAGTCACAGACCTGCTGAAACCAGATCAAACCGGACCAGACTGGCCCAGACCGGCTAAAACTGGGCCAGACCAGCTGAAACCAGTTTTGACCGGCTCAAACCAGACCAGACTGGTTCAAACAGGTTTTGACTGGCTCAATCCGGTTTTGACCGGCTCAAACCACTCCACACCGGCTAAAACTGGTTTTCACTGGCTCAAACCGGTTTTGACCTGATTAGACCGGATCAAACCGGACCAGACTGGCTCAGACAGGCTCGTATCAGTTTTGACTGGCTTCAACCAGACCAAACCGGCTTAAACCGGTTTTGACGGGATTGAACCGGTTTTGTCCAGCTCCAAACAGACCAGACCGGCTCAAACCAGACCAGACCGGCTCAAACAGTTTTTGACCTGCTCAAACCACACCAGACTGACTGAAACCGGTTTTGACCGGCTAATATCGGTTTTGACCGGATGAGACCAGATCAATCTGAATCAGACTGGCCCTGACGGGCTAAAATCGGATCACATTGGACCAGACCGGCCCAGATCGCCTAAAACTGGGCCACAAGCCGGTTTTGACTGGTTCAAACCGGACCAGATCAGCTCAAACCGGTTTTGACCGACCTTAGCCGGTTTTGATCGGCTCAAACCAGACCAGAATGGCTCAAACCAGACCAGACCGGCTGAAACTGGTTTTGACCGGCTCAAACCAGACCAGACTGGCAAAAACCGGTTGTGACCGGATGAGACAGGATAAAACCGGACCGGACCGGCTGAAACCGGATGAAACCGCACCAGAATGACCCAGAACAGCTGAAGCCAGAGCAAACCGGAGCAAACCGGACCAGACCGTCCAGATTGGCTAAAACCGGGCCACAAACCGGTTTTGACCAGCTCAAACCGGACCAGACCGGCTCAAACCGGTTTTCACCGGCCGGAGCCGGTTTTGACCGGCTCAAACCAGACCAGACCAGCTCAAACCGGACCAGACCAGCTCACACCGGATCAAAGCGGACCAGAGAGGCCCAGACCGGATGACACCGGATCAAACCGGCCCAGACCGGCTCACACCGGATAAAAGCGGACCAGACAGGCCCAGACCAGATGAAACCAGATCAAACAGGACCAGACCGGACCAGACGGGCTAA
This sequence comes from Chlorocebus sabaeus, assembly GCF_047675955.1. Lineage (NCBI taxonomy): Eukaryota > Metazoa > Chordata > Mammalia > Primates > Cercopithecidae > Chlorocebus > Chlorocebus sabaeus. The sequence goes on along the minus strand of NW_027327682.1, from coordinate 29,662 downwards.
AACCGGGCCAGACCCGCTCAAACCAGTTTTGACTGGCTCAAACCAGACCAGACCGGTTCAAAGTGGTTTTGACTGGCTCAATCCGGTTTTCACCAGCTCAAACCGGTTTTGACCAGCACAAACCACTCCAGACTGGCTAAAATGGGTTTTCACCGGCTCAAACCGGTTTTGACTTGATTAGACCAGATCAAACCGGACAAGACCGGCTCAGACAGGCTCGAATCTGTTTTGACTGGTTTCAACCAGACCAAACCGGCCTAAACCGGTTTTGACCAGCTCGAACCGGTTTTGATCAGCTCAAACAAGACCAGACCAGCTTAAACCAGACCAGACTGGCTCCAACCGGTTTTGACCTGCTCAAACCACACCGACGGGCTGAAACCGGTTTTGACGGGCTAAAATCGATTTTGACCGGATGAGACCGGATAAAACTGAATCAGACCGGCCCAGACCGGCTAAAATCGGATCAAACTGGACCAGACCGGCCCAGACCGCATAGCACTGGGCCACAAACCGGTTTTGACCGGATAAAACCAGACCAGACCAGCTCAAACCGGTTTTGAATGGTTCAAATCGGTTTTGACCGGCTCAAACCAGACCAGACCGGTTCAATCCGGTTTTGTCCAGCTCAAACCGGTTTTGAACGGCTTGAACCAGTTTTGACCCGCTCAAACCACACCAGACCGGCTCAAACCGGTTTTGACCAGCTGAAACCGATTTTGACCGGATGAGACTGTATCAAACCGGACCAGACGGTTCCAGACCAGCTAAAACCGGATCAAACCAGACCAGACCGTTCCATACCGCCTAAAACCGGGCCAAACTGGCTCAAACCTATCTTGACCCGCTCAAACCAGACCAGACCCGCAAAAACCGGTTTTGACCGGCTCAAACCAGACCAGACCGGCTCAAACCGGATCAAACGGGACCAGACCGGCCCAAACCACCTAAAACCGGTCCAAACCAGCTCAAACCTATTTTGACTGGCTCAAACCAGACCAGACTGGCTAAAACCGGTTTTGACTCGATGAGACTGGATAAAACCGGAGCAGACCGGCTAAAACCTGATGAAACCGCACCAGACCATCCCAGAATAGCTGAACCCAGAGTAAACCGGACCAGACCAGGCCACACTGTCTAAAACCGGGCCACAAACCGGTTTTGACCGGCTGAAACCAGACCAGACCGGCTCAAACCTGTTTTGACCGTCCTGAGCCGGTTTTGACCGGCTCAAATCAGACCAGACCGGCTCAAACTGGTTTTGACCTGCTCAAACCACAGCAGACCGGCTGAAACCTGTTTTGACTGGCTAAAACCGATTTTGACCGAATGAGACCGGATCAAACCGAATCAGACCGGCCCAGACCGCCTAAAATCGGATCAAACTGTAGCAGACCGGCCCAGACCGCCTAAAACTGGGCCAAAAACTTGTTTTGACCGGTTCAAACCAGTCCAGACCGGCTCAAACAATACCAGACCGGCTCAAGCAAGACCAGACCGGTTCAAGGCGGTTTTGATCAGATGAGATCAGATCAAACCGGACCAGACTGGCTCAGACAGGCTCGAATCGGTTTTGAAAGGCTTTATCCAGACCAGAGTGGTTCAAACCGGTTTTGACTGACTCAATCCGGTTTTGACCAGCTCAAACCGGTTTTCACCAGATCAAACCACACCAGACCGGATTAAACCGGTTTTGACTGACTCAAACCCGTTTTGACCAGATGAGACTGGATCAAACCGGATCAGACCGGCCCAGACCGGCTAAAATCTGATCAAACCGTACCAGACTGGCCCAGACCGCCTAAAACCGGGCCACAAATCGGTTTTCACCAGCTCAAACCAGACCAGAACGGCTCAAACGAGTTTTGATCGGCCTGAGCCGATTTTCACCGGCTCAAACCAGACCAGACCGCCTCAAACCAGACCAGACCGGCTCAAACCGGTTTTGACTGCCACAATACTGTTTTGACCAGCTCAAACCAGACCAGACCGGCTAAAAGAAGACCAGAATGGCTCAAACCGATTTTGACCGGATGAGACCAGATCAAACCGGGCCATACAGGCCCAGACCGGCTAAAACCGGGCCAAACCAGCTCAAACCGGTTTTGACAGATGAGACCAGATCAAACCAGGCCATACAGGCCCAGACCGGCTAAAATCGGGCCAAACCAGCTCAAACCGGTTTTGACAGATGAGACCGGGTCAAACCGGACCATACGGGCCCAGACGGTCTAAAACCGGGCCAAACCGTCTCAAAAGGTTTTGATCGGCTCGAACCGGTTTTGACCGGCTCAAACAAGACCAGACCGACTCAAACTGGTTTAGACCGGATTAGACTGGATCAAACCGTACCAGACCGTCTCAAACCGGATCAAACCGGACCAGACCGGGCCAGACCGGCTCAAACCGGATCAAACGGGACCAGACTGGCTCAGACAGGCTGGAATCGGTTTGACTGGCTTTTTCCAGACCAAACCGGCTCAAACTGGTTTGACCGGCTCGAACCGGTTTTGACCAGCTCAAACCAAAACAGACAGGCTCAAACCAGACCAGAACGGCTCAAAACGGTTTTGACCGGCTCAAACCGGTTTTGACTGGATCAAACCAGACTCGACCGGCCCAGACCAGCTCAAACCGGATCAAACCGGACCAGACCGGCCCAGATTGGCTAAAACCGGGCCAAACCGGCTCAAACCGGTTTTGACCGGCTCAAACCAGACCAGTCTGTCTCAAACCGGTTTTGACTGGCTCCAACTGGTTTTGACCGGCTCGAACCGGTTTTGACCGGCTCAAACCAGACCAGACCAGCTCAAACCAGACCAAACCGGCTCAAACCGGTTTTGACCGGATGACGCCTGATCAAACCAGACCAGACTGGGTCACACCGGATCAAACCGGACCAGACCGGCCCAGAACGGCTCAAACCGGATCAAACCGGACTAGACCGGCCCAGACAGGCCAAAACCGGGCCAGAACGACACAAACCATTATTGACTGGCTCAAACCAGACCAGACCCGCTCGAACCGGTTGGAACGGCTCGAACCGGTTTTGACCCGCTGAAACCAGACCAGACCGGCTAAAACAATACCAGACCGGCTCAAACCGGTTTTGACAGGATGAGACCGAGTCAAACCAGACCACACCAGCCCAGACCGCCTAAAACTGGGCCAAACCGGCTCAAACGAGTTTTGATTGGCTCAAACAAAACCAGACTGGCTCAAATCAGTTTGTAACGGCTCAAACCAGACCAGACCGGCTCAAACCGGTTTTGACCGGCTCGAACCGCTTTTGACCACCCAAACCAGACCAGACTGGCTAAAACAAGACCAGATCGACTCAAACAGGTTTTGACCGGATGAGACCGGATCAAACGGGACCAGACTGGATCAAATCTCATCAAACCGGCCCAGACCGGCCCAGACCGGCTAAAACCGGGCCAGACCGACACAAACCAGTTTTGACCGGCTCAAACCAGGTCAGACCCGATCGAACCGGTTGGACCAGCTTGAACCGGTTTTGACCCGCTCAAACCAGACCAGACCAGCTAAAACAAGACCAGACCGGCTCAAACTGGTTTTGACCAGATGAGACCATATCAAATCGGACCACACCGGCCCAGACCGCCTAAAACCGGGCCAAACCGGCTCAAACGGGTTTGGACTGGCTCAAACAAAACCAGACTGGCTCAAATCGATTTGGACCGGCTCAAACCGGGACAGACCGGCTGAAACCGGATCGAACTGGACCAGAACGGCCCACACCGGCTCAAAACAGACCAGACCGGCTCAAATCGCTTTTTACCGGATGAGACTGGATCAAACTGGACCAGACCGGCTCAAGCCGGATGAAACCACACCAGACCGGCCCAGAAGAGCTGAAACTGGAGCAAACTGGACCAGACTGGCCCAGACCAGCTAAAACCGGGCCACAAACCGGTTTTGACAGGCTCAAATCAGACCAGACCGGCTCAAACCGGTTTTGACCGGCCTGAGCCAGTTTTTAACCAGCTCAAACCAGACCAGACTGGCTCAAACCGGACCAGACCAGCTCAAACCGGTTTTGACCGCATGACACCAGATCAAACCGGACCAGACCGGCTCACACTGGATCAAAGTGGACCAGACCGGCCCGGACCGTCTGAAACCGAATCTAACCGGATGAGACCGGCCCAGACCGGCTAAAACCGGGTCAGACCAGCTCAAACCGGTTTTGACCGGCACAAACCAGAACAGACCGGTTCAAACCAGTTTTGACTGGCTCAATTCGGTTTTGACCGGCTCAAACCGGTTTTGACCTGAGTAGACCGGATCAAAACGGACCAGACTGGCCCAGACTGGATCAAACCGGATCAAATCGGACCAGACCGGGCCAGACGGCCTAAAACCGGTCCGAACCAGCTCCAACCGGTTTTGACCGGCTCAAACCAGACCAGACCGGATCAAACCGGTTTTGACCAACTCGAACCGGATTTGACCAGCTCAAACCAGACCAGACCGTAAAACAAGATCAGACCGGCTCAAACCGGATTTGACCGGATGAGACAGGATCAGAAAGGACCAGAACGGCTCAAACATCATCAAACCAGACCAGACCGGCCCAGACCGGCTAAAACCGGGCCAGACCGACACAAACCGCTTTTGACCGGCTCAAACCAGACCAGACCGGCTCAAACCGGATCAAACCAGACCAGACCGGCTCAGGCAGGCTCGAATCGATTTTGACTAGTTTCAAACAGATCAAACCGGCTCAAACCGGTTTTGATGGGCTCGAACCGGTTTTGAGCGGCTCAAACCAGACCAGACCGGCTCAAACCAGACCAGACCGGCTCAAATCGGTTTTGACCTGCTCAAACCACACCAGAAAGACTGAAACCGGTTTTGACCGGCTAAAACCGGTTTTGACCGGATGAGACCGGATCAAACCGAATCAGACCAGCCCTGACCGGCTAAAATTGGATCAAACTGGGCGAGACTGGCCAAGACCGCCTAAAACTGTGCCACAAACCGGTTTTGACTGCTTCAAAGAAGACCAGACCAGCTCAAAAAGGTTTTGACCGACCTGAGGCGGTTTTGACCGGCTCAAACCAGACGAGACCGGCTCAAACCAGACCAGACCGGCTCAACCCGGTTTTGACCGGCTCAAAGCGGTTTTGACCGGATCAAACCGGACACGAACAGCCCAGACCAGCTGAAACTGGATCAAACTGGACGAGACTGGCCCAGACTGGCTAAAACCGGGCCAGAACGGCTCAAACCAGTTTTGACCAGTTCAAACCAGAACAGACCAGTTCAAACCGGTTTTGACTGGCTCAATCCGGTTTTGACCAGCTCAAACCGGTTTTGACCGACGCAAACCACTCCAGACCGGATAAAAACCGATTTCACCGGCTCAAACCGGTTTTGACCTGATTAGACCGGATCAAACCGGACCAGACCGGCTCAGACAGGCTCGAATCGGTTTTGACTGGCTTCAAGCAGACCAAACCGGTTCAAACCGGTTTTGACGAGCTCGAACCGATTTTCACTGGCTCAAACCAGACCAGACCGGCTCAATCCAGACCAGACCGGCTCAAACCGGTTTTGACCTGCTCAAACCACACCAGACTGGCTGAAACCGGTTTTGACCCGATGAGACCGGATCAAACCGAATCAGATCGGCCCAAACCGGCGAAAATCGGATCAAACAGGAGCAGACCGGCCCAGACCACCTAAAACTGGGCCACAAACCGGTTTTCACCGGCTCAAACCAGACCAGACCGGATCAAACCGGTTTTGACCGGCTCAAACCAGACCAGACCGGCTCAAACCAGACCAGACCAGCTCAAACCAGTTTTGACCGGATGACACGGATCAAAATGGACCAGACTGGCACACAGCGGATCAAACCGGAGCAGACGGGCCCAGACCGCCTAAAACTGGGCCACAAACCGGATTTGACTGATTCAAACCAGACCAGACCGGCTCAAACCGGTTTTGACGGACCTGAGCCGGTTTTGACCAGCTCAAACCAGACCCGAACGGCTCAAACCAGACCAGACAGGCTCAAAATGCTTTTGACCGGCTCAAAGTGGTTTTGACCGGATCGAACCGGACTCGACCGGCCCAGACCAGCTGAAACCGGATCAAACCGGACCAGACCGGGCCAGACCGGCTAAAACCGGGCCACAAACCGGTTTTGACTGGCTCAAACCAACCAGACCGGATCAAACCGGACCAGACCGGATCAGACAGGCTCGAATCGGTTTTGATTGGCTTCAGCCAGACCAAAACAGCTCAAACCAGTTTTGACAGGCTTGAATCGGTTTTGACGGGCTCAAACCAGACCAGACTGGCTCTAACAAGACCAGACCAGCTCAAACCAGTTTTGACTGGCTCAAACCAGACCAGACCATCTGAAACCGGTTTTGACTGGATGACACCGGATCAAACCGGACCAGACTGACTCACACCGGATCAAACCGGACCAGACAGGCCCAGACCGGCTGAAACCGGATCAAACCAGACCAGACCGGCTCAAACCGGTTTTGACGGACCTGAGCCGGTTTTGACCGCTTCAAACCAGACCAGAATGGCTCAAACCTGTTTTGACCGACCTGAGCCGGTTTTGACCAGCTCAAACAAGACCAGACCAGCTCAAAGCAGACCAGAGTGGCTCAAACCGGTTTTGACCGGCTCAAATCAGACCGGACTGGTTCAATCCGGTTTTGACTGGCTCAAACCGGTTTTGAACAGCTCGCACAGGTTTTGACCGGCTCAAACCGGTTTTGATCTTCTCAAACCACACCAGACCTGCTCAAACCGGTTTTGAAAGGCTGAAACCGATTTTGACCATATGAGACCGGATGAAACCGGACCAGACGGGCCCAGACAGGCTAAAACCCGGCCAAACCAGCTCAAACCTATTTTGACCAGCTCAAACCAAACCAGACCGGCTCAAATCGGTTTTGACCGGCTCAAACCAGACCAGACCGTATCAAACTGGATCAAACGGGACCAGACCGGCACAGACCACATAAAACCGGGCCAAACCGGCTCAAACCTATTATGATTGACTCAAAGCAGATCAGACCGACTTGAACCTGTTTTGACCAGCTCAAACCAGACCTGACCGGCTCAAACCAGGCCAGACCGGCTCAAACTGGTTTTGACCGGCTCAAACCGGTTTTTTACCTGCTCAAACCACACCAGACCGTCTGAAACCGGTTTTGACAAGCTAAAACTGGTTTTCACAGGATGAGACCGGATCAAACCGAATCAGTCCGGCCCAGACTGGCTAAAATCGGATCAAACCGGAACAGACCGGCCCAGACGGCCTAAAACTGGGCCACAAACCGGTTTTGACCGGTTCCCACCAGACCAGACCGGCTCAAACGGGTTTTGACCGAATTGAGCCGGTTTTGACCGGCTCAAACCACCCCAGACCGGCTCAAACCGGGGTTTGACCGGCTCAAAGCGTGGTTGACCGGATCACACCGGACTCGACCGGCCCCAGACCAGCTGAGAAACGGATCAATCCTGACCAGACCGGCTCAGAGCAGCTAAAACCGGGCCACAAACCGGTTTTGACCGGCTCAAACCTGACCAGACCGGCTCAAAGCGGTATTGACCGGATGAGACCGGATCAAACAGGACCAGACCAGCTCAAAACGGATCAAACCGGACTCGACCGGCCCAGACCAGCTGAAACCGGAACAAACCGGACCAGACCGGCCCAGACCGGCTATAACCGGGCCAAACCGACCCAAACCGATTTTATCTGGTTCTAACGAGACCAGACCGGCTGAAACAGTTTTGACTAGATGAGACCGTTTCAAACCCGACCAGACCGGCGCAAACCGCATCAAAACGGACCAGACCGGCCCCAGACCGGCTAAAACCTGGCCAAACCGGCTCAAACAGGTTTCGACCGCCTCAAACCAGATCAGACCCTCTCAAACAAGACCAGACCGGCTCAAACCGGTTTTGACCGGATGAGACCGGATCAAACCGGACCAGACCGGCTCAAACAGCATCAAACCGGAAAAGACCAGCCCAGACCGGCTAAAACTGGGCCAGACTGGCTCAAACCAGTTTTGACTGGCTCAATCCGGTTTTGACCCGCTCAAACCGGTTTTTGACCGGCTAAAACCGGATTTCACCAGCTCAAACCGGTTTTGACCTGATTAGACCAGACTAAACCGGTCTAGACTGGCACAGACAGGCTCGAATCGGATTTTGACTGGCTTCAACCAGACCAGACCGACTCAAACCGGACCAGACCGACTCAAAACGGTTTTGACCGGATGACACCGGATCAATGCAGAACAGACCGGCTCACAACGGATCAAACCGGACCAGACAGGCCCAGACTGGCTGAAACCGGATCAAACCAGACCAGACCGAACCAGACCGGCTACAACCGGGCCAGACAAGCTCAAACTGGTTTTGACCGGCTGAAACCAGACCAGACAGGTTCAAACCGGTTTTGACTGGCTCAATCCGGTTTTGACCAGCTCAAACCGGTTTTGAACGGCTCAAACCACCCCAGACGGCTAAAACCGGTTTTCACCGACTCAAACGTGTTTTGACCTGATTAGACCGGATCAAACCGGACCAGACCGGCTCAAACCGGGTTTGACCGGATGAGACAGGATAAAACCGGACCAGACCGGCTCAAACCAGATGAAACCGCAAGAGACCGGCCAAGAACAGCTGAAGCCGGAGCAAACCGGACCAGACTGGGCCAGACCGGCTCAAAACGGTTTTCATCGGCTCGAACTAGACCACGACCAGTTCAAACCGGTTTTGACTGACTCAATCCGGTTTTCACCAGCTCAAAACCGGTTTTTGACCGGATGAGACCGGAGCAAACCGAATCAGACCGGCTGAGACCGGCTAAAATCGGATCAAACCTGACTAGACCGGCCCAGACCGCCTACAACTGGGCCACAAACCGGTTTTGACCGGTTTAAACCAGACCAGACAGGCTGAAACCGGTTTTGACCAAACTGAGCCGGTTTTGACCGGCTCAAACCAGTCCAGACCGGCTCAAACCAGACCATACAGGCTCAAACCAGCTTTGACCGGCTCAAAGCGGTATTGACCGTATAAAACCGGACTCGACCGGCCAAGACCAGGTGAAACCGGATCAAACCGGACCAGACAGGCCCAGACCGGCTAAAACCATGCCACAAACCGGTTTTGACAGGCCTACCCAGACCAGACTGGCTCAAACCGGTTTTGACCGGCTCAAACCAGACCAGACCGGCTCAAACCGTACCAGACTGGCTCAAACCGTTTTTGACCGGATGACACCGGATCAAACCGGACCAGCCTGGCTCATACCGGATGAAACCGTACCAGGCAGGCCCAGACCGGTTGAAACCGGATCAAACTGGACCAGACCGGACCAGACCAACTTAAATCGGGGCAGACCGGCTTAAACTGGTTTTTGACCGGCTCAAAGCAGACCACACCGGCTCAAACCGGTTTTGACAGACCTAAGCCGGTTTTGACCGGCTCAAACCAGACCAGACTGGCTCAAACCAGACCAGACGGGCTCAAACCGGTTTTGACCGGCTCAAAGCGGGTTTGACCGGATCGAACTGGACTCGACTGGCCCAGACCAGCTGAAACCGGATCAAACCAGACCAGACTGGCCCACACCGGCTAAAACCGGGCTAAGACATCTCAATCCGGTTTTTAACCAGCTCAAACAAGACCAGAACGGCTGAAACGTGTTTTGACCGGATGAGACCAGATCAAACCCGGCCAGACCGGCACAAACCGCATCAAATCGGATCAGACCGGCCAAACCGGCTAAAACCAGGCCAAACTGGCTCAAACAGGTTTCGACCAGCTCAAACCAGACCAGATTGTCTCAAACAAGACCAGACCGGCTCAAACAAGACCAGACCGGCTCAAACCGGATTTGGCCAGATGAGACCAGATCACAGCGGACAAGACTGGCTCAAACCGCATCAAACCGAAGAGTCCGGCTCAGAAAGGCTAAAACCGGGCCAAACCAGCTCAAACCAGTTTTGACCGGCTCAAACCAGACCTGACCGGCTCAAACCGGTTTTGACCGACCTGAGCCGGTTTTTGACCAGATCAAACCAGACCAGACCGTCTCACAACACAGTAGACTGTCTCAAACCGGTTTTGACTGGCTCAAACCAGACTAGACCGGCTGAAAGCGGTTTTGACCGGATGAAACAGAATAAAACCGGTCCAGACCGTCTCAGAGCGGATGAAACTGCAAAAGACCGGTCCAGAACAGCTGAAGCCAGAGTAAACCGGACCACACGGGGCCAGACCGACTAAAACCGGGCCACAAACCTGTTTTGACTGGCTCAAACCAGACCAGACCAGCTCAAACCGGACCAGACCGGCTCAAACCGGTTTTGACCTACTCAAACCACACCAGACCTGCTGAAACCGGTTTTGACCGGCTAAAAACCGGTTTTAACCAGATGAGACCGGATCAAACCGAATCAGACCAACCCAGACTGGCTAAAATCGGATCAAACTGCAGCAGACCGGCCCAGACCGCCTAAAACTGGGCCACAAATGGGTTTTGACCGGTTCCAACCACACCTACCGGCTCAAACCTGTTTTGACCAACCTGAGCAGTTTTGACCGGCTCAAACCAGACCAGACCGGCTCAAACCGGTTTTGACCTGTTAAAAGCGGTTTTGACCGCATCAAACCGGTCTCGACAGGCCCAGACCAGCTGAAACCAGATCAAACCGGAGTAGACCGGCCCAGAATGGCTGAAACCGGGTCACAAACCGGTTGGACCCGCTCAAACCAGACCAGACGGGCTCAAACCGGTTTTGACGGGCTTGAACCGGTTTTGACTGGCTCAAACCAGACCAGACCGGCTCAAACCAGACCAGACTAGCTCAAACCGGTTTTGACCGGCTCTAACCGATTTTGACCTGCTCAAACCACACCAGACCGGCTGAAAACGGTTTTGACCGGCTAAAACCGGTTTTGACCGGATGAGACCGGATCAAACCGAATCAGACCGGCCCAGACCGACTAAAATGGGATCAAACCGGAGCAGACTGGCCCAGACTGCCTAAAACTGGGCCGCAAACTGGTTTTCACCGCTTCAAACCAGACCAGACCGGCTCAAAACGGTTTTGACCGACTCGAGCCGGTTTTGACTGGCTCAAACCAGACCAGACCGGCTCAAACCAGAGCAGACCGGCTCAAACCGGTTTTGACTGGCTCAAACCAGACTAGACTGGCTCAAAGCGGTTTTGACCAGATGAGACAGGATAAAACAAGACCAGACCTACTCAAACCGGATGAAAACGCACCAGACCGGCCCAGAAGAGCTGAAGCCAGAGAAAACGGGACCAGACCGGGCCAGACCAGCTGAAACCAGGCCACAAACCGCTTTTGACCGGCTCAAACCAGACCAGACCGGCTCAAACCGGTTTGACTGGCTCAAAGCGGTTTTGGTGAGATCAAACCAGACTCCACCGGCCCAGACCGGTTTTGACCGGATGACACCAGATCAAACCGGACCAGACAGGCCCAGACCGGCTGAAACTGGATCAAACCGGAAAAGACTGGCCCAGACCGGCTAAAACCGGGCCAGATTGGCTCAAACCGGTTTTGACCGGCTCAAACCAGACCAGACCGGTTCAAACCGGTTTTGACTGGCTCAATCCGGTTTTGACCGGCTCTAACCACTCCAGACCGGCTAAATCCGGTTTGCACCAGCTCACACCGGTTTTGACCTGATTAGACCGGATCAAACCGGACCAGACCGTCTCAGAGAGGCTGGAATCGATTTTGACTGGCTTTAACCAGACCAAACCGGCTCAAACCGGTTTTGACTGGCTCAAACCAGACCAGACAGGCTCAAACAGGTTTCAACCGACCAGAGCCGGTTTTGACTGGCTCAAACCAGACCAGACTGGCTCAAGCCGGACCAGACCAGCTCAAACCGGTTTTGACCGGATGACACCGGATCAAACCGGACCAGACCGGCTCACACCGGATCAAACCATACCATACAGGCCCAGACCGGCTGAAACGGGATCAAACCAGACTACATCGGCCCAGACCGGCTAAAACTGCTCCAGACCGGCTCAAACCGGTTTTGACCGGCTCAAACCAGACCAGACCGAATCAAACCAGTTTTGATTGGTTCAATCCGGTTTTGACCGGCTCAAACCACTAGAGACCGGCTAAAACCGGTTTTCACCGGCTCAAACCGGTTTTGACCTGATTAGACTGGATCAAACCGTACCCGATCGGCTCAGACAGGCTCGAATCAGTTTTGACTGGTTTCAACCAGACCAAAACGGCTCAAACGGTTTTGACTGGGTGAAACCGGTTTTGACTGGCTTGAACAAGACCAGGCCGGCTGAAACCGGTTTTGACTGATCTGAGCCATCTTTGACCGGCTCAAACCAGTCCACAACGGCTCAAACGAGTCCAGACCGGCTCAAACCGGTTTTGACCGGCTCAAAGCGGTTTTGACCAGATCAAATCGGTCTCGACCGGCCGAGACAAGGTGAAACCAGATGAAACCGGACCGGACTGGCCGAGACCGGCTAAAACCAGGCCACAAACCGGTTTTGACAGGCTTATACCAGACCAGACCGTCTCAAACCTGTTTTGACCAGCCTCAGCCGGTTTTGACCGGCTCAAACCAGACCAGACCGGCTCAAACCGGACCAGACCAGCTAAAACCGGTTTTGACCAGATGACACCGGATCAAACCATACCAGCCTGTCTCATACCGTACCAAACAGGACCAGGAAGGCCCACACCGGCTGAAACTGGATCAAACCGGACCAGACTGGCCAGGACTGGCTTAAATCGGGTCAGACTGGCTCAAACTGGTTTTGACCAGCTCAAACCAGACCAGAGCGGTTCAAACCGATTTTGACTGGCTCAATCCGGTTTTGACCAGCTCAAACCGGTTTGGCCGGCTCAAACCACTCCAGACCGGCTAAAACCTGTTTTCACTGGCTCAAAACGGTTTTGACCTGATTAGGCCGGATCAAACCGGACCAGACCGGCTCAGACAGACTCGAATCAGTTTTGACTGGCTTCAACCAGACCAAACCAGATCAAACCGGTTTTCAAAGGCTCAAAACGGTTTTGACTGGCTCAAACCAGACCAGACCGGCTCAAACCAGAGCAGACCGGTTCAAACCCGTTTTGAATGGCTAAAACCGGTTTTGACCGGATGAGACCGGATCAAACCGAATCAGACCGGCCCAGACTGGCTAAAATCGGATCAAACCGGACCAGACTGGCCTAGATCGCCTAAAACTGGGTCACAAACCGGTTTTGACTGGTTGAAACCAGACCAGACCGGCTCAGACCGGTTTATCGCTTTTTATAAAAGCGGACCAGAGAGACCCAGACCGGTTGAAACCGGATCAAACCAGACCAGACCGGCCTAGACCGGCAAAAACCGGGCCATACAGGCTCAAACTGGTTTTGACGGTCTCAAACCACACCAGACCGCCTCAAAACGGTTTTGACCGTCTGAAACCGATTTTGACCATATGAGACCGGATCAAACCGGACCAGACGGCCCCAGACAGGCTAAAACCGGATCTAACCAGACCAGAAAGGCCAGACCGCTTAAAACCGAGCCAAACCAGCTCAAACCTATTTTGACCAGATCAAACCAGACCAGACCGGCTCAAACCGGTTTTGACCGGCTCAAACCGGTTTTGAACGGCTCGAACTGGTTTTGACCGGCTCAAACCGGTTTTGACCGTCTCAAGCCACACCAGACCGGCTCAAACCGGTTTTGACCGGCTGAAACCGATTTTGACCATATGAGACTGGATCAAACCGGGCCAGACGGGCCCAGACAGGCTAAAACCGGATCTAACCGGACCAGAATGGCCCAGACCACCTTCTCAAACCTATTTTGACCAGTTCAAAGCAGACTAGACAGGCTCAAACCGGTTTTGACCGACTCAAAGCGGTTTTGACCAATCAAACCGGACTCGACCGGCCCAGACCAGCTGAAACCGGATCAAACCAGACCAGACCGGCCCAGACCGGCTAAAACCGGGCCACAAACCGGTTTTGACTGGCTCCAACAGGACCAAAACGGCTCAAACCGGTTTTGAACGGCCTGAGCCGGTTTGGAATGGCTCAAACGAGACCAAACCGGCTCAAGCTGGACCAGACCGGCTCAAAGCACTTTTGACCGGATGACACTGGATCAAACCGGCCCAGTCCGGCTAACACCGTATCAAACCAGACCAGACAGGCCCAGACCCGCTTAAACCGGGCCAGACTGGCTCAAAACGGTTTTGACCGGCTCAAACCAGACCAGACCGGTTCAAATCAGTTTTCACTGGCTAAATCCGGTTTTGACCGGCTCAAACCGGTTTTGACTGCCTCAAACCACTCCAGACTGGCTAAAACCGGTTTTCACCGGCTGAAACCGGTTTTGACCTGATGAGACCGGATGAAACCAGACCAGACCGGCTCAGACATGCTCGAATCTGTTTTGATTGGCTTCAACCAGATCATACCAACTCAATCGGTTTTGACCGGCTCAAACCGGTTTTAACCAGCTCAAACAAGACCAGACCAGCTCAAACCAGACCAGACCGGCTGAAACCCGTTTTGACTGGCTAAAACCGGTTTTGACCGGATGAGACCAGATCAAACCGAATCTGACCGGCCCAGACAGGCTAAAACCGGATCAAACTGGACCAGACCTTCTCAAACCGGATCATACCGGACCAGACCGGCACAAACGGGCTCAAACTGACTCAAACCGAACCAGACCAGCCCAGACAGGCTAAAACCTGGCCAAACTGGCACAATCAGGTTTTGACCGGCTCAAACCAGACCAGAGCGGCTCAAACCGGTTTTGACCGGCTCGGACCGGTTTTGACCGGCTCAAACCAGACCAGACCGGCTCAAACCAGGCCAGACCGGCTCAAACCGGTTTTGACCAGCTCAAACCGGTTTTGATCTGCTCAAACCACACCAGACCGGCTGAAACCAGTTTTGACCGGCTAAAACCGGTTTTGACCTTATTTGACCGGAACAAACCGGACCAGACGGGCTCAGACAGGCTCGAATCGCTTTTGACTGGCTTCAACCAGACCAAACCGGCTCAAACCAGTTTTGACGCGCTCGAACCGGTTTTGACCGGCTCAAACCAGACCAGACCAGCTCAAACCGGTTTTAACCGGCTCTATCCGGTTTTGACCTGCTGAAACCACACCAGACCGGCTGAAACCGGTTTTGACCGGCTAAAACCGGTTTTGACCAGATAAGAGCTATCAAATCGAATCAGATCGGCCCAGACTGGCTAAAATCGGATCAAACCAGACAAGACTGGCCCAGACTGCATAAATCTGTGCCACAAACCGGTTTTGAGCAGTTCAAACCAGACCAGACTGACTCAAACCGGTTTTGACCGACCTGAGCCAGTTTTGACTGGCTGAAACCAGACCAGACCGGCTCAAACCAGACCAGACCAGCTCAAACCGGTTTTGACCGGCTCCAACCGGTTTGGACCTGCTCAAACCACACCAGACCGGCTGAAACCGGTTTTGACCAGCTAAAACCTGCTTTGACCGGATGAGACCGGATCAAACCGAATCAGACTGGCTCAGACCGGCTAAAATCGGTTCAAACCGAACCAGACCGGCCCAGACCACCTAAAACTGGGCCATAAACCGGTTTTGACCAGTTCAAACCCGACCAGACCGGCTCAAACCGGTTTTGACCGACCTGAGCCGGTTTTGACCGGCTCCAACCAGACCAGACCGGCTCAAACCAGACCAGAATGGCTCAAACCGGTTTTGACTGGCTCAAACCAGACCAGACCGGTTCAATCCGGTTTTGACCGGCTCAAACCGATTTTGAACGGCTCAAACCAGTTTGGACCGGCTCAAACCACACCAGTCTGGCTCAAACCGGTTTTGAACGGCTGAAACCGATTTTCACCGTATGAGACCGGATCAAACCGGACCAGACGGGCCCAGACCGGCAAAACCGGATCAAACTGGACCAGTACGGCCCAGACCGCCTACAACCGGGCCAAACCAGCTCAAACCTATTTTGACCATCTCAAACCAGACCAGACCAGCTCGAACCTGTTTTGACCGGCTCAAACCAGACCAGACCGGCTCAAACAGGTTTTGACGGGAATAAATCAGATCAAATCGGACCAGAACTTCTCAAACCGGATCATACCAGACCAGGCCGGCACAAACAGGCTCAAACCGGCTCAAACCGAACCAGACCAGCCTAGACAGGCTAAAACCGGGCCAAAATGGCTCAATCAGGTTTTGTCCGGCTCAAACCAGACCAGACCGGCTCAAACCAGACCAGACTGGCTCAAACCGGTTTTGACCGGCTCAACCAGAACAGACCGGCTCTAAGCGGTTTTGACCGGATGAGACAGGATTAAACCGAACCAGACCAGCTCAAACCGGATGAAACCGCACCAGACTGGCCCAAAACAGCTGAAGCCGGAGTAAACAGGGCCAGACCGGGCCAGACCGGCTAAAACCGGGCCACAAACCGGTTTTGACCTACTCAAACACGACCAGACTGGCTCAAACCGGTTTTCACCGGCTCAAAGCGGTTTTGACCGGATCAAACCGGACTCGACTGGCCCAGACCAGTTGAAACCGGATTAAACCAGAGCAGACCGGCCCAGACCGGCTAAAATTGGGCCACAAACCGTTTTTGACTGGCTCAAACCAGACCAGAGCGGCTCAAACCGGTTTTGACTGGTTGAGACCAGATCAAACCGGACCAGACCGGCTCAAACCGGATCAAACCGGACTCGATCAGCCCAGAAGAGCTGACACCGGATCAAACCGGACCAGACCGGCCTAGACCAGCTAAAACCGGGCCAAGCCGTCTCAAACCGGTTTTAACCGGCTAAAACAAGACCAGACCGGCTGAAACGGGTTTTGACCGGATGAGACCGTATCAAACCCGACCGGACCGGCGCAAAAAGCATCAAACCGGAACAGACAGCCCCAGACTAGATAAAACCGGGCCAAACTGGCTCAAACAGGTTTCAACCGCCTCAAACAAGACCAGACCGTCGCAAACAAGACCAGACCGGCTAAAACCAGGCCAAATCGGCTCAAACCGGGTTTGAGCAGCTCAGACAAGATCGGACCAGTTCAAACCGGTTTTGACAGACCTGAGTCGGTTTTGACCGGCTCAACCCAGAGCAGACCGGCTCAAACCAGACCAGACCGGCTGAAACCACACCAGACTGGCTCAAACCGGTTTTGACCGGCACAAACCAGACCAAACCGGCTCAAACCGGTTTTGACCGGATGAGACAGAATAAAACTGGACCAGACTGGCTCAAACCAGATGAAACCGCACCAGACCGGCCCAGAACAGCTGAAGCCAGAGCAAACCGGACCAGACTGAGCCAGACCACCTAAAACGGGGCCACAAACCGGTTTTGACCGGCTCAAACCAGACCAGACCGGCTCAAACCGGACTAGACTGGCTCAAATGGGTTTTGACCGGATGACACCGGATCAAACCAGACCAGACCAGCTCACACCGGATCAAATGGAACCAGACTGACCCAGACCGGCTAAAACCGGGCCAGACCAGCTCAAACCACTTTGGACCGGCTCAAAACGGTCCAGACCAGTTCAAACCGGTTTTGACTGGCTCAACTCGGTTTTGACCGGCTCAAACCACTCCAGACGGGCTAAAACCGGTTTTCACTGGCTCAAACCGGTTTTGAACTGATTAGACGGATCAAACCAGACCAGACCGGCTCAGAGAGGCTCGAATCAGTTTCGACTGGCTTCATGCAGACCAAACTGGCTCAAACCGGTTTTGACCGGCTCAAACCGGTTTTGACCTGGTCAAACCACACCAGACCGGCTGAAACCGGTTTTAACCGGCTAAAACCGGTTTTGATCGGATGACACCCGATCAAACCAAATCAGACTGGCGCAGAATGGCTAAAATCGGAACAAATCGGACCAGATCGGCCCAGATCACCTAAAACTGGGCCACAAACCGGTTTTGACCGGTTCTAACTAGACCAGAACAGCTCAAACCGATTTTGACAGACCTGAGCCGATTTTGACATGCTCAAACCAGACCAGACCGGCTCAAACCACACGAGACCGGCTCCAATCGGTTTTGACTGGCTCAAACCAGACCGGACCGGTTCAATCCGGTTTTGAACGGCTCAAACAGGTTTTGAATGGCTGGAACGGTTTTTGACTGGCTCAAATCGGTTTTGAACGGCTCAAACCACACCAGACCAGCTCAAACCCGTTTTGACCAGCTGAAACTGATTTTGTCCATATGAGACCGGATCAAACCGGACAAGACGGCACCAGACCGGCTAAAATCGGATCAAACCAGACCAGACCAGCTTGAACCTGTTTTGACCGACTCAAACCAGACCTGAATGGCTCAAACCGGTTTTGATCGGATTAGACTGGATCAAACCGGACCAGACCCTCTCAAACCGGATCATACCGCACCAGACCGGCACAAACCAGCTCAAACCGGCTCAAACCGAAACAGACCGGCCCAGACAGGCTAAAACTGGGCCAAACCGGCTCAATGAGGTTTTGACTGGCTCAAACCAGACCAGACCGGCTCAAACCAGACCACACTGGCTCAAACCAGTTTTAACTGGCTGAAACTAGAAGAGACTGGATCAAATCGGTTTTGACCGGATGAGACAGGATACAACCAGACCAGACTGGCTGAAACCGGATGAAACCGCACCAGACTGGCCCAGAACAGCTGAAGCCAGAGCAAACAGGACCAGATGTGGCCAGATCAGCTAAAACCGGGCGTCAAACCGGTTTTGACCGGCAGAAACTAGACCAGACTGGCTCAAACCGATGTTGACCAGCCTGAGGTGGTTTTGACCGGCTCAAAGCAGACCAGACCGGCTCAAACCGCTTTTGACCGGCCTGAGCCAGTTTTGACTGGCTCAAACCAGACCAGACCGGCTCAAACCGGAACTGACCGGCTCAAACCGGTTTTGACCGGATGACACCGTATCGAACCGGAGCAGACCGGCTCACACCGGATCAAACCGGACCAGACAGGCCCCGACCGGCTAAAACCAGATCAAAGCAGACCAGACCAGCCCAGACCGGCTAAAACTGGTCCAGACTGGCTCAAGCCGGTTTTGACCGGCTCAAACCAGACCAGAATGGTTCAAACCGGTTTTGACTGCCTCAGTCCGGTTTTGACCGGCTCAAACCGGGTTTGACCACTTCAAACCACTCCAGATCGGCTAAAAACGGTTTTCACCGGCTCAAACTGGTTTTGATCTGATTAGACGGGATCAAAACGGACCAGACCGGCTCAGAGAGGCTCGAATCGGTTTTGACTGTCTTCAATCAGACCAAATCATCTCAAACTGGTTTTGACCGTCTCGAACCGGTTTTGACAGGCTCAAATCAGACCAGACCGACTCAAACCAGACCAGACCGGCTCAAACCGGTTTTGACCTGCTCAAACCACACCAGAGCAGCTGAAATCGGTTTTGACTGGCTCTAACCACTCAAACCGGTTTTGACCGGCTCAAACCACACCAGACCGGCTCAAACTGGTTTTGACCGGCTGAAACCGATATTGACCGGATGAGACCGGATAAAACCAGAGCAGATGGGCCCAGACTGGCTAAAAACGGATCAAACCGAACCAGACCGGCCCAGATCGCCTAAAACCGGGCCAAACCGGCTCAAACCTATTTTGACTGGCTCAAACCGGTTTTGACACGCTCAAACCAGACCAGACAAGCTCAAACCAGATCAAACGGGACCAGACCGGCCTAGACCGTCTAAAACCGCGACAAACCGGCTCAAACCTATTGTGACCGGCTCAAACCAGACCAGACCGCCTGGAACCTGTTTTGACCGGCTCAAACCAGACCAGACCAGCTCGAACTGGACCAGACTGGTTCAAACCGGTTTTGACCGGATGACACCAGATCAAACAGGACCAGACCGGCTCACACCGGATCAAACCGGACTAGATAGGCTCAGACAGGCTCGAATCGGTTTCGACTGGCTTCAACCAGACCAAAATGGCTCAAACAGGTTTTGACCGGCTCGAACCGGTTTTGACCGGCACAAACCCGACCAGACCAGCTCAAACCGGTTTTGACGGGCTCAAACCGGTTTTGACCTACTCAAACCACACCAGACCGGCTGAAACAGGTTTTGACCAGATGACACCGGATCAAACCGAATCAGTCTGGCTCAAACCAGATGAAAACGCACCAGAAAGGCCCAGAACAGCTGAAGCCAGAGCAAACCAGACCAGACCGGCCCAGACCGGCTCAAACCGGTTTTGACCAACCTGAACCGGGTTGGCCGGCTCAATCCAGACCAGAGCGGCTCAAACCGGACCAGACCGGCTCAAACCGGTTTTGACCTGGTCAAACCACAACAGACCAGCTGAAGCCCGTTTTGACCGGCTAAAATCGGGTTTGACCGGATGAGACCGGATCAAAACTAATCAGACCGGCCCAGACTGGGTAAAATCAGATCAAACTGGACGAGACCCGGCCCTGACCGCCTAAAACTGGGCCAAAACCGGTTTTGACCGTTTCAAACCAGACCAGACAGGCTAAAACCGGTTTTGACAGGCCTGAACCGGTTTTGACGGGCTCAAACCAGACCAGAACGGCTCAAACCAGACCAGACCGGCTCAAACCGGTTTTGACTGTTTCAAAGCGGTTTTGACCAGAACAAACCGGACTCGACCGGCCCAGACCAGCTGAAACTGGATCAAACCGGACCAGACCAGCCCAGACCGGCTAAAACCGGGCCACAAAACGGTTTTGACCGGCTCAAACCAGACCAGACCAGCTCAAACCGGTTTTGACTAGCCTGAGCCGGTTTTGACTGGCTCAAACCAGACCAGACCGGCTCAAACCGGATCAGACTGGCTCCAGCCAGTTTTGACCGGATGACACCGGATCAAACCGGACCAGACCGGCTCACACTGGATCAAACCGCACCAGATAATCCCAGACTGGCTGGAACCGGATAAAACCAGACCAGAACGGCCCAGATCGGCTATAACTGGACCAGACCAGCTAAAACCGATTTTGACCAGTGCAAACCAGACCAGACCTGTTCAAACTGGTTCTCACTGGCTCAATCGGGTTTTGACCGGCTCTAACCGTTTTTGTCCGGCTAAAACCACTCCAGACCGGATAAAACCGGTTTTCACTGGCTCAAACCGTGTTTGACATGACTAGACCGGATCAAACCAGACCAGACCAGCTCAGACAGACTCGAATCGGTTTTGACTGGCTTCAACCAGATCAAACCGGCTCAAACCGGTTTTGACAGCTCAAACCGGTTTTGACCAGCTCAAACCAGACCAGACTGGCTCAAACCACACCAGACGGGCTCAAACCGGTTTTGACTGGCTCAAACCGGTTTTGACCTGCTCAAACCACACCAGACCAGCTGCAACCTGTTTTAACCAGCTAAATCCGGGTTTGACCAGATGAGACCGGATCAAACCGAATCAGACAGTCCCAGACCGGCTAAAATCGGCTCAAACCGGACCAGACCAGCCCAGACTGCCTAAAACTGGGACACAAACCGGTTTTGACGGGTTCATAGCAGACCAGACAGGCTCAAACCAGTTTTGACCGACCTGAGCCGGTTTTGACCGGCTCAAACCAGACCAGACCAGCTCAAACCAGACCAGACCAGCTCAAACCTGTTTTGACCAGCTCAAAGCGGTTTTGACCGCATGAAACCAGACTCGACCGGCCCAGACAAGCTGAAACCGGTCAAAGCAGACCAGACCGGCCCAGACCGGCTAAAACCAGGCCACCAACCGGTTTTGACCGGATCAAACCAGACCAGACCGACTCAAACCGGTTTTTACCGACCTGAGCCGGTTTTGACCGGCTCAAACCAGACCAGACTGGCTGAAACCAGACCAGACCGGCTCAAACCAGTTTTGACCGGATGACACCGGATCAAACTGGACCAGACAGGCCCAGACCAACTAAGACCGGGCCAGAACAGCTCAAACCAGTTTTAACCGACTCAAACCAGACCAGACTGGATCAAATCGGTTTTGACTGGCTCTATCCGGTTTTGACAGGCTCAAACCGGTTTTGACCAGCTCAAACAACTCGAGACCGGATAAAACCGGTTTTCACTGGCTGAAACCGGTTTTGACCTGATTAGACCGGATCAGACCGGACCAGACCGGCTCAGACAGGCTCGTATCTGTATTGACTGGCTTCAACCAGACCAAACCGGCTCAAACCGGTTTTGACCAGCTCGAACCGGTTTTGACCAGCTCAAACCAGACCAGACCGGCTCAAACCAGACCAGACCGGCTCAAATAGGTTTTAACCTGCTCAAACCACACCAAACCGGCTGAAACCGGTTTTGACCGGCTAAAACATGTTTTGACTAGATGAGACCGGTTCAAACCGAATCAGACCGGCCCAGACCTGCTAAAATCGGATCAAACCGGTCCAGACCAGCCCAGAATGCCTAAAACTGGGCGACAAACCGGTTTTGACCGGTTCAAACCAGACTAGACAGTCTCAAACCGGTTTTGACCGACCTGAGCCGGGTTTGACCGGCTCAAACCAGACCAGACGGCTGAAACCGGACCAGACCGGCTCAAACCGGTTTTGACCGGATCAAACCAGAACAGACCGGTTCAATCTGATTTTGACCGGCTCAAACCGGTTTTGAATGGCTCGAACCGGTTTTGACTGGCTCAAACCGGTTTTGACCGTCTCAAACCACACCAGACCGCTTCAAACCGGTTTTGACCGGCTTAAACCGATTTTGGCCATATGAGACCAGATCAAACCGGACCAGATGGGCCCAGACACGCTAAAACAGGATAGAACCGGACCAGACCGGCCCAGACCACCTAAAACCGGGCCAGACCAGCTCAAACCGGTTATGACCGGCTCTAACCAGAGCAGACCAGCTCAAACCGGTTTTGACCGACTGAAACCGGTTTTGACTGCCTCAAACGAGACCAGACCGGCTCGAACTGGATCAAACAGTACCAGACCGGCGTAGACCGCATGAAACCGGGCCAAACCGACTCAAACCGGATGAAACTCCACCAGACCGTCCCAGAACAGTTGAAGCCAGAGCATACAGGACCAGACCGGGCCAGACCGGCTAAAACCGGTCCACAAACCAGTTTTGACCGGCTCAAACCAGACCAGACCAGCTCAAACCAGACCAGACCAGCTCAAACCTGTTTTGACCAGCTCAAATCGGTTTTGACCACATGAAACCAGACTCGACCGGCCCAGACAAGCTGAAACCGGTCAAAGCAGACCAGACCGTTTCAAACAAGACCAGACCGGCTCAAACAAGACCAGACCGTCTCAAACCGCTTTTGACTGGATGAGACCATATCAAATCTGTCCAGACCGGCTCAGAGAGGCTCGAATCGGTTTTCATTGGCTTCAAACAGACCAAACTGGCTCAAACCGGTTTTGACCTGCTCAAACCACACCAGACCGGCTGAAACCGGTTTTAACCAGCTAAAACTGGTTTTGACCGCATGAGACCCGATCAAACCGAATCAGACCAGCGCAGAACGGCTAAAATCGGAACAAACCAGACAACACCGGTCCAGAACGACTAAAACTGGACCACAAACTCGTTTTGACCGCTTCAAACCAGACCAGACCAACTCAAACCTGTTATGGCCGACCGGAGACGGCTTTGACCGGCTCAAACCAGACCGGACCGGTTTATTCTGGTTTTGACCGGATCAAACCAGTTTTGACTGTCTCAAACCACACCCAACTGGCTCAAACTGGTTTTGACTGGCTGAAACTGAATTTGACCATATGAGACCGGATCAAACCGGACCAGACGGGCCCAGACAGGCTAAAACCGGATCTATCCGGACCAGAACTTCCCAGACCGCTAAAAACCGGGCCAAACTGGCTCAAACCTATTTTGACCGGCTCACACCAGACCAAACCGGCTCAAACCGGGTTTGACCGGCTGAAACTGGTTTTGACCGGCTCAAACCAGACCAGACCGGCTCAAAAAAGATCAAACGGGACCAGACCGGCCCAGACCGCATAAAACCGGGCCATACCGGCTCAAACCGGATGAAACCGCACCAAACCAGCCCAGAACAGCGGAAGCCAGAGCAAACCGGACCAGACAGGGCCAGACCGGCTAAAACCAAGCCACAAACCGGTTTTGACCGGCTCAAACCAGACCAGACTGTTTCAAACAAGACCAGACCGGCTCAAATAAGACCAGACCGTCTCAAACCGGTTTTGACCGGATGAGACCGGAGCAAACCGGACCAGACCGGCTCAAACCATATCAAACCAGAAAAGACCGGCTCAGAACGGCTAAAACCATGCCAAATCGGCTCAAACCTCTTTTGACCGGCTCAAACCAGACCTGACTGGCTCAAACCAGTTTTGACCGACCTGAGCTGGTTTTTACCGGCTCAAACCAGACAAGACCGGCTCAAACCAGACCAGACCGGCTCAAAACACACCAGACCGGCTCAAACCGGTTTTGACTGGCTCAAACCACACCAGACCGGCTCAAACTGGTTTTGACCAGATGAGACAGAATAAAACCGGACCAGACCAGCTCAAACCGGATGAAACCGCACCAGACCGGCCCAGAACAGCTGAAGCCAGAGCAAACCGGACCAGACCGGGACAGACCGGCTAAAACCGGGCCACAAACCGGTTTTGACCGGCTCAAACCAGACAAGACCTGCTCAAACAAGACCAGACCGGCTCAATCCGGGTTTGACTGGATGACACCGGATCAAACCAGACCAAACCGGCTCACACCGGATCAAACCAGACCACACAAGCCCAGACCAGCTGAACCCGGATCAAACAGGACCAGAATGACCGAGACCGGCTAAAACCGGGCCAGACCACCTCAAACCGGTTTTGACCAGCTCAAACCAGAACAGACCGGTTCAAACCGGTTTTGACTGGCTCAATCCGGTTTTGACCGCCTAAAACCGATTTAGACCAGCTCAAACCACTCCACACAGGCTAAAACCGGTTTTCACCGGCTCAAAACGGTTTTGACCTGATTAGACCGCATCAAACCTGACCAGACCGGCTCAGACAGGCTCGAATCTGTTTTGACTGGCTTCAACCTGACCAAACCGGCTCAAACCGGTTTTGACCGGCTCGAACAGGTTTTGACCGGCTCAAACCAGACCAGACCGGCTCAAATCAGACCAGACCAGCTCAAACCGGTTTTGACCTGCTCAAACCACACCAGACCGGCTGAAACCGGTTTTAACCAGCTAAAACTGGTTTTGACCGCATGAGACCCGATCAAACCGAATCAGACCGGCACAGAACAGCTAAAATTGGAACAAACCGGATAAGACCAGCCCAGAACGCCTAAAACTGGGCCACAAACCGGTTTTCACCGCTTCAAACCAGACCAGACCGACTCAAACCTCTTTTGGCCGACCTGAGACGGTTTTGACCGGCTCAAACCACACCAGACCGGTTTATTCCGGTTTTGACCGGATCAAACCGGTTTTGACCATCTCAAACCACACCCGACTGGCTCAAACCGGTTTTGACTGGCTGAAACCGATTTTGACCATATGAGACCCAATCAAACCGGACCAGATGGGCCCAGACAGGCTAAAACCGGATCTAACCGGACCAGAACTTCCAAGACCACTTAAAACCGGGCCAAACCAGCTCAAACCTATTTTGACCGGCTCACACCAGACCAAACCGGCTCAAACCGGGTTTGACCGGCTAAAACCGGTTTTGACCGGCTCAAACCAGACAAGAGCGGCTGAAACCGGATCAAATGGGACCAGCCCGGCCCAGACCGCATAAAACCGGGCCATACCGGCTCAAACCGGATGAAACCGCACCAAACCGGCCCAGAACAGCGGAAGCCAGAGCAAACCGGACCAGACCGGGCCAGTCCGGCTAAAACCAAGCCACAAACCGGTTTTGACTGGCTCAAACCAGACCAGACTGTTTGAGACAAGACCAGACCGGCTCAAATAAGACCAGACCGTCTCAAACCGGTTTTGACCGGATGAGACCGGAGCAAACCGGACCAGACCGGCTCAAACCGTATCAAACCAGAACAGACCAGCTGAGAATAGCTAAAACCTGGCCAAGTCGGCTCAAACCGGTTTTGACCGGCTCAAACCAGACCTGACCGGCTCAAACCAGTTTTGATCGACCTGAGCCGGTTTTTACCAGCTCAAACCAGACAAGACTGGCTCAAAACACACCAGACTGGCTCAAACTGGTTTTGACTGGCTCAAACCAGACCAGACCGGCTCAAACTGGTTTTGACCGGATGAGACAGAATAAAACCAGACCAGACCAGCTCAAACCGGATGAAACCGCACCAGACCGGCCCAGAACAGCTGAAGCCAGAGCAAACCGGACCAGACAGGGACAGACCGGCTAAAACCGGGCCACAAACCAGTTTTGACCGGCTCAAACCAGACCAGACCTGCTCAAACAAGACCAGACCGGCTCAAACCGGGTTTGACCGGATGACACTGGATCAAACCAGACCA
Organism: Chlorocebus sabaeus; assembly: GCF_047675955.1. Lineage (NCBI taxonomy): Eukaryota > Metazoa > Chordata > Mammalia > Primates > Cercopithecidae > Chlorocebus > Chlorocebus sabaeus. The sequence continues at coordinate 3,118 of NW_027327682.1, read as the reverse complement.
AACCGGCTCACACCGGATCAAACCACACACCGGATCAAACCAGACCACACAAGCCCAGACCAGCTGAACCCGGATCAAACAGGACCAGACCGACCGAGACCTGCTAAAACCGGGCCAGACAGGCTCAAACCGGTTTTGACCAGCTCAAACCAGAACAGACCGGTTAAAACCGGTTTTTGACTGGCTCAATCCGGTTTTGACCATCTAAAACCGGTTTAGACCGGCTCAAACCACTCCACAAAGGCTAAAACCGGTTTTCACCGGCTCAAAACGGTTTTGACCTGATTAGACCGCATCAAACCTGACCAGACCGGCTCAGACAGGCTCGAATCTGTTTTGACTGGCTTCAACCAGACCAAACCGGCTCAAACCAGTTTTGACCGGCTCGAACAGGTTTTGACCGGCTCAACCAGACCAGAGCGGCTCAAACCAGATCAGACCAGCTCAAACCGGTTTTGACCTGCTCAAACCACAACAGACCGGATGAAACCGGTTTTGACCGCCTAAAAACCGGTTGTGACCAGATGAGACCAAATCAAACCGAATCAGAACCGGCCCAGACCGGCTAAAATGGGATCAAACCGGACCAAAACCGGCCCAGACCGCCTAAAACTGGGCCACAAACCGGTTTTTTAATGCTTCAAAACAGACCAGACTGGCTCAAACCTGTTTTGACCGACCTGAGAACGGTTTTGATCGGCTCAAACCAGACCCGATCGGCTCAAACCAGACCAGAGCGGCTCAAACCAGTTTTGACCGACTCAAACACAGACCGGGACCGGTTCAATCCGGTTTTGACCTGCTCAAACCGGTTTTGAAACGGCTCGAACCGGTTTTGACCCGGCTCAAACCGGTTTTGACCGTCTCAAACCAAACCAGACGGCTCAAAACCGGTTTTGACTGGCTGAAACCGATTTTGACCATATGAGACTGGATCAAACCGGGCCAGACATGCCCAGACCGGCTAAAACCAGATCTACCCGGACCAGAATGGCCCTGACTGCCTAAAAACTGGGCCAAACCGGCTCAAACCGATTTTGACCGGTTCAAAACAAGACCAGATGGGCTCAAAGCGGTTTTGACCGGCTCAAAGCGATTTTGACTAATCAAACCGGACTCGACCCGCCCCAGACCAGCTGAAACCGGATCAAAACCAGACCAGACCGGCCCAGACCGGCTAAAACCAGGCCACAAACCGGTTTTGACCGGCTCAAACCACACCAGACCGGCCCACAACTTGTTTTCACCAGCTCAAACCGGTTTTGACCTGATTAGACCAGACCAAACCCGACCAGACCCGCTCAGACAGGCTCGAATCGGTTTTGACTGGCTTCAACCACACCAAATCGGCTCAAACCAGTTTTGACCGGCTCGAACAGATTTTGACCGGCTCAACCAGACCAGAGCGGCTCAAACCATACCAGACCAGCTCAAACCGGTTTTGACCTGCTCAAACCACAACAGACCAGATGAAACCGGTTTTAACCGCCTAAAAACCGGTTGTGACCGGATGAGACCAAATCAAACCAAATCAGACCGGCCCAGACCGGCTAAAATGGGATCAAACCGGACCAAACCGGCCCAGACCGCCTAAAACTGGGCCACAAACCGGTTTTTAATGCTTCAAACCAGACCAGACCAGCTCAAACCTGTTTTGACCGACCTGAGATGGTTTAGATCGGCTCAAACCAGACCAGATCAGCTCAAACCAGACCAGAGCGGCTCAAACCAGTTTTGACCAACTCAAACCAGGCCGGACCGGTTTAATCCGGTTTTGACCGGCTCAAACCGGTTTTTGACCGTCTCAAAACCACACCAGACCGGCTCAAACCGGTTTTGACTGGCTGAAACCGATTTTAACCATATGAGACTGGATCAAACCGGGCCAGACATGCCCAGACCGGTTAAAACCGGATCTAACCGGACCAGAATGGCCCTGACTGCCTAAAACTGGGCCAAAACCGGCTCAAACCAATTTTGACTGGTTCAAACAAGACCAGATGGGCTCAAAGCGGTTTTGACCGGCTTAAAGCGATTTTGACTAATCAAACCGGACTCGACCGCCCTAGACCAGCTGAAACCGGATCAAACCAGACCAGACCCGGCCCAGACCGGCTAAAACCAGGCCACAAACCGGTTTTGACCGGCTCAAACCACACCAGACCGGCCACAACTTGTTTTCACCAGCTCAAACCGGTTTTGACCTGATTAGACCAGACCAAACCCGACCAAGACCGGCTCAGACAGGCTCGAATCGGTTTTGACTGGCTTCAACCACACCAAACCGGCTCAAACCGGTTTTGACCGGCTCGAACCCGTTTTGACCGGCTCAAATCAGACCAGACCGGCTCAAACCAGACCAGACCGGCTCGAACCAGTTTTGACCGACTCAAACCAGACCGGACCGGTTCAATCCGGTTTTGACCGGCTCAAAACGGTTTTGAACGGCTCGAACCGGTTTTGACTGGCTCAAACCGGTTTTGACCATCTCAAAGCACACCAGACCGCCTCAAACCGGTTTTGACCGGCTGAAACCGATTTTGACCATATGAGACCGGATCAAACAGGACCAGACGGGCCGAGACAGGATAAAACCGGATCTAACCAGACCAGAACGGCCCAGACCGCCTAAAACCGGGGCAAACCGGCTCAAACCTCTTTTGACCGGCTCAAACCAGACCAGACTGGCTCAAACCGGTTTTGACCGGCTCAAACCAGACCGGACCTGTTCAATCCGGTTTTGACTGGCTCAAACCGGTTTTGAACGGCTTGAAACGGTTTTGACTGGCTCAAACCGGTTTTGACCATCTCAAACCACACCAGACTGGCTCAAACCGGTTTTGACCAGCTGAAACCGATTTTGACCATATGAGACTGGATCAAACCGGGCCAGACGGACCCAGACCAGCTAAAACAGGACCTAACCAGACCAGAATGGCCCAGACCGCCTGAAACCGGCTCAAACCAGCTCACACCTATTTTGACGTGTTCAAACCAGACCAGACGGGCTCAAACCGGTTTTAACCGGCTCAAAGCGGTTTTGACCAATCAAACGGACTCGACCGGCCCAGAACAGAAGAAACTGGATCAAACCAGACCAGATCGGCCCAGACCGGCT